>NC_053025.1:586080598-586380598 GCF_003073215.2 Triticum urartu
AGCGCTCTTCAGTCATCCTGTAGTCATAGAATTGCTCCATGATGTACAGCTCAGTGCCAGCATCCGAGACCCCAAACTTGGTCTCGAGTGCATCCCACATATCTTTTCCATTATCAATTGACGCATAAGCATCAACTATGTTCTCACCAAGAACACTCAAGAGAGCAGCCTTAAACAGAGTATCCATTTTCTGAAAGGCTTGTGCCTGTTGAGCATCAAGCTCCCCTTCAGGTTTGCCGAGAGTGGCGTCATAGCAACTCATGGTTTGAAACCATAATACTGCTCTCACGCGCTACCTCTTATAGTGGATACCCTCAAACATAGGAGGTCTCATGGAAGCAGCAAAACCACTTGGGGTAAATTGCCTATGATAAGGTTTTTGGATTGTTGGAAATATGAGCAATTTACCAAATGATTTTATTAATAGAAATACTAGATAAAGCATGACTAATATAGTAGAGATAAAACAAGTCATGCGTTCTGACAGAGAGAAGGTAAATAGCTTCCGCATATATGAACCGTAGCCTATCATATCTATAGCAGACAGTAGAACTAGTTGCATATATGAGGTAGAACCTAACATATTTAGGGCAAGTACTAGTACGAGAAATTGCGGCAGTATATCTAACAGAAAGAAGAACACATACGGGACAGCAGCAGCAGTAGCACTGGACTTGGGGTTGGTGTCCTCGCCAGCCATGTTATCCAGACTTGGGGTTGTCGACGTCGGGGAAGTAGTCGTCAGAGTCCGGGGCGTCCGTGACGAAGGAGTCAGTCAGTAGTCGCGCAGAGCGCTCCCCAAAAACCTTATCACCCTTCTCCCGTACAGGACTCAAAGAGGTGCGGTTTCGGAGGCCTACTGTCCCGACTTGCGGTGCACACCGCAAGCCGGGATGAGGAAGACAGCAGTAGCTCAGAGATTGGAACCGGTGGCGAGAGGAAGGAGAAGTTCTGGTGCCCGTAGTGCGTGGCAAAAATTTAGACATCGGCTCGGCTCATTCTCGCAACCCGCGGCGCGGCGCGGCGGGCGGCAAAGGAGGAGCATGCGTGGATGTCCCTCTTGTTCTCATGCTCATACAAGTGGGGAAAGAACCTCCCTTATAAGGAGGTCCAACTCCCACTAAACTAGCAACGTGAGACTAAACTTTAGTAGTATCTCTTACTTTGCACAAATGGGCTAAATGAGCCTTTAGGATTTATTACGAACTAGATGATGCCCCGCACGTTGTTGAGGAAATATTTTACAGTATTTTAGTGAGATTTTGGTTATATGGAACATGAATATTTCAAATAATAGTTTTTAAAATTATATAAAAATTAAATCTAATTCCATAATAGAATGGAATTTTACATGCATGCATGTTTGCATATTGAAGTGGATTTTTAATATGCATAATTGCATGGTGAGGTGGGTCTTTTCTATGCAAGTTGAATAATGAGGTGGCATGCTTGCATGTTGAGAGAAATATGTTAGTGGGGGCTAGCTATTTAGATATAAAAGATTTCTGAAATAGTTATTGGGCTGCTCCCAATATAGACTAAATTCCAGCACTTATTACTCCATGAATGGAGTGCGTCCATCACCCCCTCTAGTTTGGATGTTACGTCTCCTAGGTTCGTTGCCTGCTTATGCATGGCCCAAGCAACCTCTACTTCATCTGCTAATGTTTTTTCTTTTCTCCAAAAAATTTCATATCTACGGCACCGGCGACCTAAGCTTCTCCCCGACGATTTCTATGTAATACTAATTAACAGGGGTGTATGATCTGAACGCGAGGACACAAGATGTCTTACCTGACAGTTCGGAAATATGTTCGACCACGCTGGGCAAGCCACCGCAGATTGTTTGTTATCGTAAGTCCACGGCGTTCCGGAGAAACCAAGGTCATGAAGGTCACAATGTGATAGAATTTCTCGAAAATCCATCATTTGTCGTTCTCCTCTTTTTGTTTCAGAAAAATGTTCATTTTGGTACAAAGCTTCATTAAAATCTCCGGCCATTAGCCAAGGAGCATCAAGCATAGTTTTTATTCTTTTTAGCAAAGTCCACGTGTGGTGTCTAAGATGTGTGCGAGGCTCATCAGATCAAAAGATAACTAGATAAGTTACATCATCATCAGTTAGACTCGATCTGCGTGCGTGCGTCCGTGCGTATGTACGTTCGTACGTACGTACTACGTGGTGTCCCTACGCACACACGCATACGGTGATTTTGTCTCGCTCCGACCTACTCCAGCCTCCAGGAAATGTGGTTGCGGTTGCAGGAATTAATTGATCTCCAAGAAATGGACCACTTGATTAATTTTGGAGCTGACAACCTCTCCTCCAACAAGTTGTTTACGTAGTACTCCCTCCGTCCAGAAAAACTTGTCCCTAGCTTATTTCTCAAATGGATGTATCTAATACTAATTTTGTGCTGGATACATCCATTTGAGAAACAAGTTTTTTCGGACGAAGGGAGTATGTTGGATCAGAGCAAGTATAATAAGATGGTGTAAGCGGGTTGTAAGACATTAAATATTTTTTTGTTTAGTTAGAAAAGAGAGAATAGAAGAGAGAAGAGAAGCGGGCTACTAGTTAACAGCCATCTGCAGCACATGCTAGAGCGAGGTGGGTCATGTATCAATAAAGTAGTACATATTTATATCCACCTATTGTACTCACCGGCTATAAACTTGACTATATATGACGTGGCAACATCATATAGCTTGCAGTTGGCTATATTATTAACCATACTCTCAAGCTCCCCGGGCCGTTGATCATTAACTCATCGGTTCGAAAAGTCATACCGGATCTAGATCATGCTTCTCCTGTCCATTCCCACGCGCTTCCATGGCTCCAGCTAGGGCTGCAAACGAGTCGAGTTCGAGCGAGTTGGACTAGGCTCAACTTAAATTATACTAAAATTCGAGCGAGCTCAAACTGAGTGAAGATCAAGGTTGAGCCATAGAAAGTGGCTCGTGCTCAGCTTGTATCGATCTCGAGCTAGTTTCGAGCTAAATAATCAGATGATTTTATGAATAATCTAAGGCAATTTTTCAAACATTATAGCCAACAACACAACATAGAAAACCACTATAAAATTTGACCTATTCTCTCTCAACTAAAGACTAGCACTTGACAAATAGGGATCAATGATCTAGAAAGATAAAAAATGAAGGCGCAACTGCTCTTAAACTTTGGCTGAGAATAAAAGGATATTTGACACATGACTGGCCACACACCATATTGAGGCTAAATTTCTCCTGCTTAATAGGCCTCCATGTTTCCTACTAGGTAAAAATGAGAAAACTTGGACACAGCATATATGGCAATAAATTATACTATTTTCTTTAAATATACATCAAGATTATTTAATATAATTATATGACATTGAGCTATCGAGCTAAAATCGAGCGAGCCAGTGTTGGCTCAAGATTAACTCGTTTCTCTATCGAGCTACATAAAGTGTTCATACTCAGCTCATTTCTTTCCGAGTCGATCTCGAGTCGAGTCAAAATACGAGTCGATCTCGAGCGGCTCACGAGCCTCGAGCTTTTCTTGCAGCCCTAGCTCCAGCCGATCCAAACCAGATCAAACCAAATGCTTCCTACTCTGGATAATTGAAAAACTTGAATCATCCCGACCCTCGCGTCGCCTCCAAGGCGACTCGGGGAAACCCTGACCCGCTGCGCCAATGTCAGAGGAAATCGCCAGGCGAATCCCGCGCGGCGGATGGCGGCGAAGCTTTCGTCTCGTCCGCGCGGCGATGATCTCGGCAGCACAAGCTCTAGGTGGGGGAGGCTCGACCTCCAACGTGGAGGCCATCGCGACGCTTCCCATTGGTCCTCTGCTCCGTCTCGCGTTCCCTGTTGTCAGCCCCGCAAATGCCTCCTTGGTTGGCGGTTTTTCGGCCTTCCGTCCGGTTCGGCGGCGCCGACAAGTCCCCCTTGCTCGGCACTTCGGAGTGGGGCACCAACCCCCACCCTGCTTCCTGGTGGTTTGGGGGCATGGTCTGGAATCTAGGCCGCTGCTTCGCCACGTCGGGGTGTTGGTACTTGGGCTCCAGATCTGGTCTGTGCCCCGATCTGGCCTGTTGGCTGGCAAGGAAGGTGGCCCTCGTGTGGCGGTGGCGTCGCCGGCGCGTTGGAGGTGTTTGGACCAGCGGGGTTCTAGGTCGACAATGTAGTTGTCTGATTGCGTGGGGGTGCGGAGTCTGGGTTGCTCCGGGCGAAATCCTGATGACGCGACATCCATGGATGTCGCCTCCCCCCTTGGGGTCATCATGGAGCTCTCCTCTCTCCCCAGTCTCAGATCTCATCTTCAGGTGAAGACCTTGACCCTGTGGTGCAAGGTCGGACGACTGCGTCGATCCACGTCGCTTCCCCTTCTGATGATGTGGCCTTGGAGATGGCGATTCCCTGGGTGCTTTCCTGGGGCTGCACTCACATGAGATCGTGATTGACAGCGGTCAATTGACCATGTGGAGCTTCATGGTAGTGTCCTGTCTGGCAATGATGCTGGTGGTGTGTGGTGCAGAGTCGCGGTAGGGCTTTCGTAGCCGGCTCTTTATGGGGTTTTCTCTTGGTCTCATTGTGGTGTACTGGCTTTGCGGAGTCGGAGCTGCCTCCGAACGGCCTAGGAGGCAACAATGATGGTTGTTCGGTGGTCTTCGGAGGAGGTCTTCGTCGGTGTGAGTCTTGCATATCTTTTCTGCATTTGTCCGTCTTCAAAGCGGGAGCTGTCTCGTCGCTGCTCCTGGTGGACAAATGTTTGACATAGGTCGATGCGGACTTTGTGTAGGTTGTTGCGGTGTGTGCCATGCCGATGGGGGTTTGCGGTGAACTCGAAGTCGCTATCTCACAGAGGAGTGATGATGATCACACCTGTAGTCTGCCTCGACGGTGCTCCTCTCTCGGTGGCGTGTGTGGGTAGCCAGGTTGGCTGGTGGTGCCCCTTCGTGGGTTGTAGCATTTTCTCCCGCGCCGGCCCCCGCACGAGAGGGGAAGAAGCCGCCCCGCTGCTGCCGGCTCCGGCCAAGCTTTGCCCAACTGAGCCACCAGGCGGCGGAAAGGGATGGGGAGGGAAGAGGGGAACGACCCGGCGGCGGCACGCTAGGGTTCCCTCCCTGTCGCCTCGCGAGAGCGACGCGGGAGGGGCTGAGGGGGCCGAGGCCCTAGTTTTTCATAATTAACCGGGCAATTCTCTTCTTCTTTATTAGTGAGATAAGGCAAAACTTTTGCCTCCATTTCGATTAAAAAAATGCTTCCTACTCTGGTGGAGTACGTCAACAACACGTGGTGCTGGGTGACAATTCACGTCTACCCCTTTTGGAAGCTTTTGATGTGAAAAAATTGACTTAGTCGTAGGTGTTAATTTCATATCTTTTAATTGCTCATTTGTGGATTGTGGTATGTTCTGATAAGAATGATCGGGTGCTTCACAATAATGCAGAGGTTGGGGTTTTGACCTCCTTACAAGGTCGCCTCAGTCTGGATTTGGTGAATTCGCAAGCAATGGTGTGGTCGGAGGGTTGGCGGGTTCCGCACTCATGTGTTTGACGGATTCGTGGTAGGTGTAGCAACACGAGGTCAGGGTTGTGATACTTCAAGCAAATGCCTTGTGTTGGGTTGTCGACGTTGATGACGGCGACGCCTTTGGTCATCATTTTTTCTTCGTGGAGTGTGATAGTGAAGCTTCCGCACCTTGTCCTCCAACGTGCTTCGGGTGATAGCCCTAGAACCATCTTTCGATCGAACGGCGATGGGGCCATTGAAGTCGGTACCTCATAGGGGCCGTCGTCTTGTGGCCATTACTTCGTTGTTGGTTGTGTGATGTCTTGTGCAGGGGAACATTGCCCTTGGGTGCGACCAGCAGCTCACTTTCATCGCGACGTTCCTTTGGCGGTTGGATGCCCTTCGCGGCGACTGTGGCTCTCCTAGTTCTTCACAATGGGGAGTGATTGGAAGGCAAGTCGGTGGCTTGTCCGTTTACGTCTTCTAGACGTCGGATCTCTTTTCAACTGATTCAACAACACCCGTTCCCGCTCTTGTTGGCATGATCTTCTTTTGCTCTTGTTGGTATGATCTAATGGTGATGCCAAGAACAAATGTGGGCTGTTTGACTGAGCTTTCTCTTTCTCTGTTCTTTCTTGTCGTGTGTCGGATGCTATGTCTTTGTAGTCGTTGCGTTTGTACTCGATTCTTGTCTTCTTTAAAATAAAAAAATGGTTGGGGCTGACTTTTGGCCGCCGTACGTAGTAGTTGCCACACGGCTCCGCCACGACTTTTTTAGCGCCGCGGTGCGTCCTGCGGCGTACGTACGCCGGCCAGGCCTGCATGCATCGACCGCCCGGCCGGCCGGCCGCGTGCTTTGCAAGTTGCAACCTCGTGCAACAGGGTCAAGTGCGGATGGACGCATGCTTCGCTCCGTGCTTCCGTCCGTCCGCCCGTCCGTCCGTGTAGCTCCAACTCCCAGCTCCAAACCAGACCAAACCAAAGGCGAATAGGCGATCGATCTGTAGCTACGTTTACGTCAGGAGCACGCGGCGCCGGCACGACTTTACCTGCGCCTTGTGCGCACGCCATCGGCCGGCTAGGCGCGTCCGCGAGCCTTCATATCCTTTTCATATTTGAGATGGATATCAAAGTTTGCGGATAGTCAGAATGTATAGGGATGATATATATGAGGGGTCTGGTTGAATCACGTTTTTTTTCTTTTCTGATCGAACGCGTCCACGAATGTATGAAAGATGGTTTAAGACGTTCGGCCGCAGATGCTCTAACTCACGCACAACCGCACTGCAGCCAGCGGGCAACATTGCCTACCAGCCAGAGCCCAGCCTGCTGCTGACTGTTGACCGCTCGCTCACCGGTCGCTGCATGCGGTGTCCAAGCTCTCAAGTCACGCTTTCTTCTACAGTACTTCCGCCACTAATACTAGGTGCCGGCACACCGTCGACTTCCAAGTTCCAACCAAATTGGACTGACTGACCGACCGACTCGCTTTGGCTCCACTCCACACGTAGTACCTACGTTTCCTGCTCCACACGGCAACGCTAGCTTGTCCCGCTAGCTCATCCACGACCGGTGACCCATGCTGCACCTCTAGCACGATTTTAGGTTCCCCATCACTAGTCATATATGTGCTGTAAATTAGTTTTTCCGGCCAATCACTTTCGTCTCTACTATCGCAGTGAATTCCATTTTTTACCCTTTAATTTCACATTTGTGACATCGTTCACCTCATTTAGCAGTTTTTTTTACACTTTACCCAGTTTAATCAAGTGGGTGTGTGCATCACTTTTTGAGGGAAGGGTGTGTGCATCACTTGATGCAAAGGCCGGTGTAGCCCCCTTTAAAAAAACTGTTTAAACAAACTTGTGTCATAAGTTACCCCATTTATTTTCCTTGTTTTTAGGTGTTTTCTTGTTTTTTCTACTGCATGTGCCATGTAGGCGATTCGTTTTTGATTTTTCTCTTGATTTACTTGCACCGAAGCGAAGCGAACCGACCAAACCAGGCATCTAGTCACTTAACAAGCCCACACCCACGACGACCTCCTCCGCACCCACGGGTCCTCCATGTGGTCGCCAACCCCTCCTACCATCTACCGTAGGGTTATGGCTCTCCGACAGCGCAACTTCACTAGGATCTCGTCGGATTCAGCTCAATGTTGGATCTCCTCCCGGGAGCCTCGTTCTCGGCGGTTATCCACGCCTCGGCTCTCCACCTACCGTCTCCATGTACATCACTGCCTCGACAAGCACCTCTGGTCACCCCTCGCCTCCTCTTGCCATGCTCCCTCCATCGACACACGTCCACCATCTCGTCGACTCCCATTGGATGGCAGCTCGCTGGTCATCATCTGCAACCTCTGTGGCTGCTCTAACCTGGTGCCTCGACGCAGGCCTGCATCTGGTACTTGCTCCGGGAGAAATCCTCGTTGATTCCGGCGTTAGACGGCCACGACAGCTCCAATCTCGCGTTGCTTATCTTCCTAGGGGCATGGTCCTTGAGTTGTACCTGATCCACTCGGTATGGGCTCCGAACGATATTTCATTGACGACGTTGTCCATGGACATCATTTACCTTCTTGAAGGCGTCATCTCGGAGCCCTTTGCCATCATCCATCCACCCTACCTATTGTGTGTTGTCTAGTCCCTGCTGATGCTTGCTCAAGATGACAAGCTTCGTGCTCTTGGTGTTGACTCTGTTCATCTTTTTCTCAATGATGGCACAAGATGCCTCCCGGACTTGCTAATAGTTTCGATTTCCCGTGGCGGAGTTCCCGTTCAAGGTTCGTGTTCATCGCTGCTCTCCTGACTTGCATTGCTCCAATTGTTCTGGAGGCTGGAGCATATGGTCATGCTATGACACTTGTCGACTATGGATGCTCCTGTGTTGCACCTTGGGGTTCGGATACGCACACCGGTGCCATCGTCTGTTTGCAAAGTCTTGGTATTGTGATCTTTCGATGACACCCGTGATCTATTTGCGCCATTCATGATGGAGTCTGTTTTGTCTGCTAGCTACGCCGTGCTTTGTCATGGGTTGGTACCCATTTCGTTGTCTCTTCTTCTTTTATCCTTGTTATTTGTTCGGTTTTTGGCCCGGTTTTCCGCATGGATGCAATCGACTTGTTGAGATTCTCTTTAGAAAAAAAAAACCTTTCTAGCGGGGGACTAGTCCTACATGCAGCCGTGGTCCACGTCTACGGGTCTTCTCTCCCTCGCAAGTCCTGAATTAGTCCACCTTGACGCGCCCAACTAATCAATCCTCGTCCATCAAAGCCGCCGCTTTCCGCGGCAGTAGCGAGCGAGCGCGCCGCCCCGCTCCTCCCCTCTCCTCTCCGCGGCTGCCGCCTCGCCACGCCACCTCGATGAGGAGCGGTAGCAGCAGCAGCAGCGCCGGCTCGGCGCCCAGGAGGAGGCCGATGAGCGACCTCATCGGCACCGGCGCCAGCGCCAGCGCCAGCGACGACCTCTCCCGCTACTCGTCGCCACCCCCGCGGCCTCGTCCGGGCGTTCGTCCGGCAGCAGCGGCCGCGGGGCCGCCGCCTTCCTCGACGCCTTCCGCTCCTGCTTCGCCCCCGGGGACGCGCGCTCGCCGGAGACCTCCCTCTCCGACGTCGACTCCGACGCCTCCCACCAACGTACGTGCGCACGCGCCTTCCCTCGACCTCTTCTCCGGTGGCCTCTCTGCCCTTCTGATCCCACGATGCCATTTTTCTCTTCTTCTTCGTCTTCTAATTGTGACATGTTATTCGTCAACCGTGCCTGGTCAACGCGTACGATTGTACTTCAGCTTTGCTTTTTATAACTCGGTTGTACGTACTACGTCTTTCTAGGATCGGATCTTTGCAGGTGCACTGTTTTGTGTACTGATGTGTACGGCAATAACAGCACAAGATGCAGCATTCTCCTCTTGAGCCTTAGTTTAATCAGATGTCTGCAACACACTCTCCATCACCGTCAGGTTGTACTTCCTCCGTCCGAAAATACTTGTCAATCATTTATAGAACAAGTATTTCCGGATAGATGGAGTACTTTTCTAATTACTACTCTCTCCGATTAACTTTTTTGTGAATCGGGTGTATATAGATACGTTTTAGCGTGTGTTCACTCATTTCAGTCCCTACTTAATCCATATTGAAATATTAAAGTATCTTATATTTGTGAACAAAGAGAGTAGTACGTATTATTTTCCACTTGTTCCATTTGATTTGTCGTGATTTGATCATGACCGGAACCCATCTTGCTCAAAGTGTTCGTATCATTTGCTAATTCTTTCTCCGACTCACAGAGTAAGCAAACCCCATCGTAAAGTACCATTAGCGAATTCCTTCCCTCTTTCAAGGATAGCCTCCTGCGTGCCACTCACATTCGTTACGATATATGCATCCTGGAATTAATGGATACTGTTAAATTCATGACACTATGCAAATAACACTTTGCTTACAAGAACCATCGTTAGGCTCTCTGTAAACTTGAGATGTGACGGTTCTTTCCTATGAATGAATCTGCAGACTCGCAGTCGCTGAGCTCTCAAGGTTCTACCAGCGGGAGCACTTTCGAGAGCAGGAGATCAGCCAGAGGGCTGTATGGCTCCACCCTCAGGAATTCTTCAGAAAGGGAGATACCTGGAGACAGAAAGTTCACCTTACCAGAGATTCAGAAAGCAACGAAGAACTTCTCGCCCAACCTCAAGATTGGGCAGGGTGGTTCTGGGACAGTGTACAAGGGTCAGCTCAGCGATGGCACCCTCGTCGCCGTCAAACGGGCCAAGAAGGTTTGCACCATTTACTTCTTATACATACGATCAGTTCTCAAAACCTGGCGACAGTTGCATAACATGTCTATGTTCGTTTTCTTTTCGTTCCAGAATATGTATGACAAGCACATGGGCCACGAGTTCCGGAACGAGATAGAGACGCTGCGATGCATCGAGCACCTGAATCTGGTACGGTTCCATGGGTTCCTTTGAGTTTGGTGGTGAGCAGTTGATCATTGTGGAGTATGTTCCCAATGGCAATCTTCGAGAGCACCTTGAAGGTAACAATCATAGGATCCTGCCCTTTCCTCCTATCACCTATGGGGATGACAAGTGCCATGGTTTTTGCTAATTCTATCGTCTTACCGAGTTTAGACGTGTGCAGGCCTGAATGGAAAAGTCCTGGAGTTCTCTGTGAGGTTGGAAATCGCGATCGATGTGGCCCACGCTATCACCTATCTTCACACCTACTCTGGTAATGCAGAGTAATTATTAATGTTTCTTTGCATTTTGGTTTCATGTTTGTCAGGTTATTTGGATTTTTTTTCCTATTTTGGTTGTTTTGTTCTTGCATATGAAAGGTTTGCAAATGATATTGGGACACTGGGTGGCCAATACTTGTTTGGATCAGAAATGATACCCCGAGAAGAAGTTAAAGCAAGGTCATTAAGAATTTAATCTAGCACTAACTTGATTTAGTTCAGATATGATGACGCTGCAGAATCCTTTAGTAGAAAACAGAGCACTTGGTCTGCTTTTGCTTAACTTCACAAGGAAGATATAGCTGCATCACAACAACCAGTGCCTAGGATATTATTCCTAGTACCAATAGGAATTAAAGCCTCTATTTAAACTGAGATTCAACTCTCCGAACCAAATTTAGACCAAAACTATTACTGGTGATAGGAGATGACCACAGAGGTTTTATGTCAAATATCTCAATTCAAAAAGGGAAAAACCATGACTTCTTGCAGTATTAGGGCCTGACGTGCAGATGCCCAAAAAACAAACATATACGACCTGTGAAGAACCACCAAATCAGTTAGACTCTGACCCATATATTTCACCGATGCAGATCAGCCGGTCATCCACAGGGACATCAAATCCTCAAACATTCTTCTCACAAACAACTGCCGAGCTAAGGTCGCTGACTTTGGATTTGCGAAACTGGCTCCGACTGACGCCACCCATGTCTCTACTCAAGTCAAAGGAACAGCAGGGTACCTTGACCCAGAGTATCTCAGAACATACCAGCTCACTGAGAAGAGTGATGTCTACTCCTTCGGAGTGCTGCTAGTGGAGTTGGTTACTGGGAGGCGCCCGATCGAACCAAAGAGGGCGATCGTCGAACGTGTCACAGCAAAATGGGTTAGTTTGTGCCATTCTTATCATTATCTTTGTACCTTTAATGGTCAATATGAAATGAAATATGTACAATACTCCCTCTGTCCCAGAATATAAGAACGTTTTTGACACTAGCATAGTGTCAAAAATGTTCTTATATTCTGGGACAGAGGGAGTAGTTCATAAAGATCGACGACTTGTCCATATATCTGGTTTTGCTAATTACAAGTGTGCTCCATTTATGGTGGGCACAGGCAATGGAAAAATTCTCAAAGGGCGATGCGATACTAACACTGGATCCGAATCTGGAAGTGAACGACGCGACCAACCTGGCGATCGAGAAGATGTACGAGCTGGCCTTGCAATGCTTAGCTCCCAAGAAGAGGAACCGGCCGAGCATGAGGCGGTGCGCAGAGATCCTGTGGAGTATACGTAAAGATTACAGGGAGCTGGCTCAACCAACCTCCTCTTGAACCAAAGCAGCTCATACGGAGCAATCAAGAAAACAGAATGCAACAACATCCCAGTTTGCCTCACTTCAATTCAAAGCTAGCATGGAGGTGTGGATCAACCGACCGCTGAGCTACGGGCTGCCAAACTGTCAATGGGACCTGTGGCCTTCCTAGAAATTGTGTGCTTATTAGGTATCAGCTAGGAAGAGTTACATTGAAGTTCCTCCTACACAGCTGTACACGTAGATAGTCGCCTTAGCAAGCACAAGCAATTTCAAATATGACTTGAATATACGATGGTGTCTGTATGTTGTAGAAGAAAGATGATTTCCGAGGAGAGCATGCATTTCCCATGTATTAGATGCGTTCTCCTGTATATGATGAACAAAATTCAACAGCAGTGGCATATCTTACTTTTTGGGTGTTTGTGTGCGTCATCGTCAATGTTTTTGGCATAGTAGTGCAGAAAATTACAAGAAAACTACAGCTGCAAGAAAAATACCGCATAAGAAATTACAGATGTATATTCGTATTCAAACCTGTATGTGTTCGCTCATGTGTGCGGTGGTGCATCTCCACTGGACAAAATAGCAAAACCCCATGTCTCCATCTCTCTGCCTTCTCTGGTGTTATATGGACCACATGCATATTCTTTCGTGTCGTAAACTTTCTCCTTAATAAATATACATGCGGATCTCGAAATAGAACAAGAAAGAGCCCATGTCACATTCTCTCTGCTGCTTTGTCTCTCTTATGCTGAAATCCCAAATCCTGACATCTAAGATCATTGCCCCTCACCGCTCCACTACTTGTCTGTGACCTGGTTCGATGCTCATTCCGAGAGGTGGTTTTTTGGCTGTTGGGTCTCCCTACTTCAACACACATCACAGCATCTATTTGCTATAATACTTACGCTTGATACCTATGACAGTGTCAACTCAACTGAGGTTGGCCACCACAGTCCATCATGTTCCATCAGATTTTTTTTCCGACCGTGCATGTGCTTATGACTATGGCTTCTCATCGTGATGATGCAAAATGCAAATCCAGACATAGATTGCTGAATGACGTGTGTACTTGCCATTTCCTGAGAAAATCATGTTTGTTTGTGTTCTATACACATATAAACGGAATGAAAGGCTAGCAACTATAAGTACATACCTTTCTTTTTCGCAAATTTCAAATGGGCATATGTTTTCACAAAAGTTTGTAACCGCATATGTTTCCATAGCGCCTATCAGACCTCCACTGTCGCTCCGTCGCAATCCCAAATATTAGCCTATTGGACCCCACCGTTTGTTGCTTTGTCATAATCCCAAAGTTTGTTGCTCTGCCGAATACAACACCTTGATTCGAGCCATGCGAATTCCCAAGAATCCTTCAAGGCTACTCAAGTTAACCAACTTTGATGAGCACCACACAACGCTGCCTCTGCATTAGCCCACATGGCCAAACCTTAAGAATGCCGGCCATGATGCCACCAACAAATGCGAACGTTGGCCATTAACAAGACGATCAACCCAAAGCCTGCCTCAGAGATGGTCTGCGGGTTGAGCATGTCAGCATGCAATGGGATGCGGACTTGATGCCAGCAATCTACATGTTAGCATCAACCTACTACTTTTCTAGAACGCGACATGACATTTCTAGAACTAAAAATCATGATTCGGGTGTGTAGCCCTACAATGAATTTAGACCGGGCAAGACTGAGGTGACCAGTTCGCCAGACCAGGTCTTGTGCTAGCTCTGCGCCTCGACCAGAACCCTAGTAGATCTATGTGTTCTCTTCATTATATGCATAGCTCCTAGCCCATGTGTATTTGCCATGGTTAGTTTCTTGCAGTTTAGCATCCTTTGCGATTTTAACATTTTTGTGGTTAACTTATTGCAGTTTACCATCATTTACACTTGAGCATTTATGTGGTTAGTTCTTGCAATTTAACATGGTTTACATTTTCCATATTTATGTTTAGTTTCTTGCAATTGACAATCGTTTACAATTTTAATACTTTAAGGGTTAGTTTGTTGCAAATGAACGTCGTTTACACTTTTAACACTTAAGTTGTTAGTATGTTGCAATTGAACGTATAGTTTACACTTTTAACACTTAAATGGCTAGTTTGTCGCAATTGAACGTCATTTACACTTTCAACATTTACATGGTTAGTTTCCTAGAGGTTGTGATGCCGCGGCAATAAGCTAACCATTGTGATGCCGAGGAAAACTACATGGTTAGTTTTTTTTTCATGACTGGCTGTTCATCAAAAGTTGTGACATAAACTCTTGCCCTTCCTAGAAGCAAAAAAATTTTCAAAGACAAATATCGACGGAGTGATGCGCTCAAGATAAGAACAAGAGAACCGTCAACCGAAGCTGCATAAATCATTTATGTGCCACTATTCACAGTCGTGATCTAAAAGAAATACACCTCCAGAACCGGCGATTCATTTGGAGCAACGAAAGGACCAATACTATGATGAACAAACTGAACTCTTTATTCCGCAACGCCGATTGGGACATGCACTTCAACACTCACATCCTCCATGCACTTCCTTCGTCCCTTTCGCACCATTGCCCTCTCCTGCTCGCGGATGACAAGGGCCCTCAGAGACCTCGCTCCTTCAAGTTTGAGAATTTTTGGACCACGATGCCGGGCCTCACTGACGTGGTTCAAAAGGCATGGGCGGAGCTAACTTCACACTCTGAGTCTTGCCAGGTGCTACACCACAATCTGAAAAATGGGCACCAGGCTCACTGAGTGGAGTAGGACACCTTTTTTCAAATCAAAAGTCCATCTTCATGGCGCTCTGCTGGTCATCCTCCACCTAGACATAGCCCAGGAAAGCAGAGCATTATCCTTGAAAGAAATGGACCTCTGCAAGAGGTTAAAAAGGAGGGTCATCTCCTTATTAGTCATCGAGAGAGCTTGAAAGCATCAATGTGCTAAAATGACCAATCTGAAGGAGGGTGATGCAAACACCAAATACTTCCACCGGAAGGTTGATGCGCGAAGACGCAAAATCACATACACAGACTCAAACACAACCATGGGTGGATCACCAAACATGAGAAAAAAGAGGAGCTCATTTGTTATCATTTCAGTGAGGTTTTGGGGAGAGGGAACTAAGGTCCCTTGACCTAAACTGGGGCGAGCTCAACATGGAGACTCATGTCCTGTCAGATCATGAGGACCCCATCTCTGAGGAGGAGCTTAAAACGGTGATCAATGACATGCTCACTGACAAGGCCCTAGGGTTTCACCGGTCTTTTCTTCGGAAAATGTTGACAAATGATGAAGGGGGAGATGATGGCAGTGGTCCGTCTGTTTGAGGATCCACATAGTGCCAACCTTCATTGGCTTAATTTGGCCAATGTGGTACTTTTGCCAAGAAGGAGGGTGCGGAGGGGATACCGGATTATAGGTCAATTAGCCTCATCCACATCATTGCAAAGATCATTGCAGAAGTCCTAGCGAACAGACTGCACCATCACATGAACGCCATTGCCTCGAACGCGCAAAGTGCATTCATCAAGAGAAGGTGCATCCACAACAACTTGATGTACATCAGAAACCTTGCTCGGAGGCTTCAAAAGAGCAAAAAACCCGTCACTCCTTTTCAAGCTGGACATCTGCAAAGCTATAGATTCGATCAAATGGGAATACATCATCGACCTTTTGCAGAAAAGAGGTTTCCTCGCCTCTCTCTATGCGGATGACGCGGCGGTTTTCATGGCGCCCATCAAGAGGGACATTGATCGGCTATCTCAGATTTTACACTGCTTTGGCAAGGTCACGGGCCTTGCAACCAACTTTCAGAAGAGTTCAGCCGTACCCATCAGATGCGGCAACATAAACTTGACACCCATCCTTCATAACCTGCCGACCAAAAGATCCTCCTTCCCAATGAGATACATGGGGCTCTCTATCTCGATATGGCAACTGAAAAAAGTGGACTTTCAATTCTTGGAGGACAAGGTGGCAGCTAAGCTCACTCCTTGGGATGGTGGCAACATCACTGCCATTGGACCCACCGCCCTTGTAAAACCAGTCCTCTCCTCCCAAGTGTCATACTACATTATGCCTCTCATCGTTCCCTCGAGCAC
Source organism: Triticum urartu (assembly GCF_003073215.2). Classification (NCBI taxonomy): domain Eukaryota; kingdom Viridiplantae; phylum Streptophyta; class Magnoliopsida; order Poales; family Poaceae; genus Triticum; species Triticum urartu. Next base: position 586,096,749 of record NC_053025.1, read on the forward strand.
CCTACACAGGACCAACAAATTGGAGAGAGCTTTCCTTTGGGTTGGCTCGGACAAGATAACAGAAGTGAAATGCAGAGTAAAATGGGAACTGGTATGTAGTGCGTACGAGTGTGGAGGCCTTGGGGTGCTAAACACAGACAAGTTTGCGTGAGCTTTGAGACTCAAATGTCCATGGTTTGAATGGAAAGAGCCTTCCAAACTGTGGGTTGGCATGGGCAACCCCTGCGATGAACATGACCTCAATCTCTTCTACACATCCACCACCATCACCGTAGGAAATGGAGCAAAAATCTCCTTCTGACAGGCTTCATGGATTAACAACCGGAAGCCCAAGGAGATAGCTCCACTCATTTTCAAGGCTTCATTGCCAAAAAATTGAAAGGTAAGAGAGGCGCTCAACAATGGGCCTTGGGTTGCCAAAGTCAAAGTTTCGACCAACTTCACCATGGACCACATCCACCAATTTGTGGCCCTCTGGGCGACCATTCAAGGCTTCCACCTTGAATAGCATGTTGAAGACAATATTTTGTGGAAATACGCAAACAATGGGCACTACTCCGCAGCCTCCGCCTACAAGGCCCAATTCTTGGGAACGATCTACTCTCCAATGGATCACATGATATGGAAAGCTTGGGCCCCTCCCAAAGTCAAGTTCTTCTCTTGGTTGGCTAACCAAGACCGTATTTGGACCGCCGACCAACTGGCCAAGCGAGGATTGCCTAACTGCGACCTTTGCCCACTCTGCAAGCAAGTCCAAGAATCCGGGCCGCACCTCTTCTACAAATGTCGGTTCACGCTCCGTCTTTGGAACATGGTGGACGACTGGCTGCAATTGATTGAATTCGATACTTAGTATTGGCATCTAGAGGACTCTGTTAGTGTGATTGGTGGTCGAAGAGATCCGACGAAACGGGAAGGCCATGGCGTCCCTTACAATGCTTGTCGGTTGGACCATTTGGAATGGTCGGAACACACAAGAATGCACCAACAACAATCCTGCTCAACAACATTAGATGTGAGATCAAACTTTGGGTTTTAACCAGAGCAAAAAAAATGGGCACTATTGTACCAGGAGTGTGAGTCCTAAGTAGTTTGGGGCTTGTAACAAAAATTCTATACTCTTCTTAATCAATATACAAGGCAAATCTTCTGCTTCCATTTCAAAAAAAAGAGTCTGAAATCCCAGCCGGACCTTGAGATATAAACCGGGGAACTGAAACTAGCTTCACACTCGCGCTCGCCTGCTCCCTCTTATATGTAGACACAGAGGTAGTAGTACATCCGGTTGGATTAACTGGATTGGCTCGAACCGCACGCGGCGTGCAGCAAGAGCGTGCTGCTGTGCTCCGGTCGTATCGCAATACTACTACTGTAGTACGTGTTTATCTGGTGAGGCGGTCCTGTCAGCCAAGGGGAGGCTTGATTACGACTTACTAGTATCTACTCCCTTCATTTGACAATGTAGTGCGTCTGCGCGCCTCCTGAGATCTAAGTTAAAATATGAATCCAGTGATATAATTTTTGCTTCCACCGCAGTCGATCTAGTTGGTTAAATTTGAATCTCAGAAAACGTGGGCATACTACATTACGGAGGGAAGGGAGTATCTAAGTAGGTGCACAAGAGAAATGTCAAGGATGCAGACTAGTACTAGACCACTAGTAGAACCAGGCGAGGCGAGGTCGCCATCTGCCCGACACTCGTGGAACAGTAGGATGGATGCGCCCACTTGTTGGACAGCTCCATCAGGAAATTGCCAAGAAAACGCGCGCGGGGTATAGTTTGGGTCGCTGGGCTTTATGGAGACTCAAGCCTGAAGGTGATCGTTTGACGATTCAGCGAGTAAAGCTGTCAGCTGTGACCCTGAACCTGAACGAGAGACATGTTTTCGAATTGGCCTTTCTTCTAAGTCGCCAACCAGCAGTCCGCGTGCCCTGAATGTAGCGTTTACGCGCTAACTTCACGTTGTTATCTTGTTCCCGAGTTGATTTAGAGGACTAGACCATGAATCACTTTGTTTGAACTAGAAATTGGCACAAATATACATCTTTTCTAGTGTATCTTTTAGCCCATCAGCATGCAAACTTATTTTTCTTTCTTTTCCAAAACGGAGAATATGGGAGAATAAGACAACAAACAGCCTGCAAACAGAGCATTTGCTTTTCTCGCAAGCTGATACAACAACAGCGTGTAAACGAATTAGTTATCTCATTTCTCAAAGATAAAATGCCTCTCAAATGATACAGCAGCATCTAGACGAAATAGTCGTCTCATTTCTCACAAATGATCACGGTCACAAATTACAGAAGCTGAATTGTTCCAGCATCAAGTATCCTTTCGCTGACATTATCAGGTAGCGGTTGCAAACAAGGCTCCAGTACTACACTAATCACAGCACTGCGGCTCTGCATCAGAGCTGTGCCTGACCTACGCTGAGATCCAGGTGCACAGGGTCACGGCGACGTCTTCACCAGCCACAGACCAACGGAATGAAGAACCAATTTTCACTTCTTTGATGAGGTGCCGAACCCGCCAAAGCCCATCATAGCAGCAACATCAGGATCAATGTCCTCAGGTTCATTCTGGCCAGCCTGCTCTTTCTGAAACCAAATCATACCATGTCATTACAATTCTCAACAGCTCAATAAACTGACAGACTGCAAGTCAAGTCTCGTGTTCAATGGAAAACACGTACCTAGTAGAAACAGGAAATTACATACACATAGGCACACATAAAAGATTGTACTTATACCTTCTTTTCTTTCTTCTTTTCTCTGCGTTGACGCTTCTTCTCCTCCTCCTCTTGCTGCTGTTTCCATATTCTCTCATCCAAATCTGAAGAAAAGGCCAAGAAGCCAATTTTAAATTTCAGACAGCAATGTGGTAGACAATTCCGTGGACAATGAATAGAGGAGAAATGACATCCTAGATGATGTTTTCGCATTGCATCACCTTGTTCACTGAAGCTGGCTGGGTCCTTCCTCTTCTTAAGTGCCTCAAACCGTTTTTGAACCTGCGGGCAGAAAGAGTTACTAACATTGAATCATATGGAAGGTAACCACGCAAGCAGCTGTCCACTTGGCTTAGATAACTCGAAGATTTTCATTTTCAATTTGAGATGAGATGATAAACCAACGAAATAACCAGCGCATGATGAATAATGATTTTAATTATTAGATGGACTCGGGTCCAAAGGACAAGCTTCATTTTTTTACCTGTTCGAGTGATGCCCTTTCAACACGCATAGACATGCCCAATGCTCGCTGATCTGTCAAATGTTCAAACCATAAAACATGAAACTGATGATAGGCAAGTTTGCTAGACCAACTGAACTTAAAATAGAGTTTGCAGGTACTTACGCTTCTTGCCATTTATATGATCCAAATAGTTGGCTGAATCTTTAACAACACACTCACATACTGAACAGTAGTATCCAGCCTGCCAGAAAGTTGGTAAACTGAGAACAAGCTTTTGTGCGATAAACTGAGCATGAACAATATCTAGTTAATCATTAATATTTGCATCGTTCTCCAATCCAATGGCAAGCAAGATAAATTATGTAGCAATAGTATTGTTCTAAATATCATGCATTGGTATGTTAAAGAAGATCAAGCAAGTGATGAATCGGACACTAGTGAGTAATGACTGATTGTGGAAACATGAGACCAAAATCTAAAGAACAACACATACAACAGGTCTTCTGAATCAAGACCCCACAGAGTTCTCAAGTACTCCCTCTGTAAAGAAATATAAGAGCATTTAGATCACTAAAGTAGTGATCTAAACGCTCTTATATTTGTTTACGGAGGGAGTACAACGAACAAACAACAAGGAATCACATACTCTGGCAGAATGTCTATCAAGTAAGACAAACTGGAAATTTTAGTATTTTACAAACATTGCCATTTCTTATCTAAAATAACAAGCCCTGTGAGATTTTGGGACAAACCTGCTGACTCAAAGGTGCGATTGGGGTTACCACCTGAAAAGGAGGCAAAATAATATGGTTAGTAATACATTTACGTAATAGAGCGTCTATTTTATCTATACAGATTGTTTTATAGCGAACTAAAAAAACAGCTTATCGATGATAAATGAGTAAATGACCAAACCGAGCCACCTATACAAATAAAACATTCATACGTGGACTTAAGTTACTCATCTTTTGCAATGCTCATTCATACTTCTTCTTATCATGTGCTGGTAATATCAAACTGTTAATCATTGTCCTAGTCATGTGCTGGTAATATCAAACTGTTAATCATTGTCCTAGACTCCTAATACAGCACAACGGCAGTACTACTGAAAGGAGTTCTCCAGTAGAGTCAATCTAGCGACACCCTTACAGAACACTATAAAAGTCCGCTCTTCGTAAGGCCTTGGCTATTATATTCTTCTTATTTGGCTAACTCGAACTAGTGAATTTACCATTCGAGCCTGGTCTTTGACAGGGAACCATGTTTTCTTTTTCTTTTCGGAAAATGATAAAGAAACAATAATGGATCAACCACCGCAATGATTACATAAAGAACTGCAAGTTAGGTAGTCTCTTGCATAGCAGTTGAGAAGAGATAGGTAATGAAGAGAATTAATATATAGTGGATCGAGCTTTTCAATCTCGCACAATTTGCACCGGCCCAGAGTTCCTTTAAAGGAGCAGCAATCCTCATCCAGTGGAGTAGTGCAACAATTGATGGCCTCCGACTCCGATCGCCTTCGTGCCCTTAAGGCCTTCGACAACACCAAGGCCAGCGTCAAGGGCCTCGTCGACACGGGCGTCACCACCATCACCTCCATCTTCCACCACCCCCTCCCCCTCCACCATTTGCATGCAGATCATGAGCACCACTTTACCATCCCGGTCATCAATCTCGCGGCTGCCGTGGGTGCTACTACTACTACTACACCATCCGAGCGAGCTGAGCTGGTCACCGCGGTGAAGGTGGCTGCGGAGATGGTGGGCTTCTTCCAGGTGGTGAACCATGGCGTGCCCAAGGCGGCCATGTCAGAGATGCTTGCAGCGTTGCGGGGCTTTCACGAGGAGCCGGCGAAGGCCAAGGCGCCCTACTACAGCCGGGACTCTCGCCGGCGCGTGAGGTACCATAGCAACTTCGACCTGTTCCGGTCACCAGCGGCCAACTGGCACGACACCCTTTTCATGGAGACAGCGCCGGAGTCGACACCGCCCGACGAGATACCGCCCGCGTGCAGGACCATAGCGCCCAAGTACATGAGGTTGGTGCAGCAGCTGGGCCGCACCCTGCTCGAGCTGTTGTCGAAGGCACTGGGCCTCCGCCGTGAGCACCTGGAGGAGGACGCTGCGTGCCTGGAGGGGCTCGCTAGCCACTACTACCCATCCTGCCCAGAGCCGCACCTGACGTTGGGCACTACCGCCCACTCCGACCCCTGCTTCCTGACCGTGGTCCTCCAGGACGCTGTGGGCGGCTTCCAGGTGCTCGTCGACGGACTACAGGAAGATGACAAGAAGATGTCGGATGTCGTCTGGGTGGACGTGCCGGCAGTGGCAGGCGTGCTGGTGGTGAACGTCGGCGACTTCCTGCAGCTCGTCTCCAACAGCAAGTTCAGGAGCGTGGAGCACCGCATGGTGGCCAAGAGTGTCAGGCCTCGCGTCTTCGTGGCCTGCTTCTTCCGGCGGCAGGGCGCGGCCACGTCCACAAGAGTGCTACAGCCAATTGTCACCAACGGCGAGGCGCGGTACAGGAGCACCACCATGGCGGAACTGGTCCGGCGCTACAGGGCCAAGGGCCTTGACAGCAACTCTCTGCTCCAGCACCTGAGGCTCTGAATCCATCCGACCAAAACTACAAGCTAGTTGCTCGCTCAAGCACTCCAATCATAACCATGCTAGCAATGCAAGATGTTTGATTGTGTTTGTGGTTCGAATTCAATATATATGTATCCAAGCAATGCAAGATGCAATTAATCCTTTTTGCTTTCCAAAGTGGACGTCATGGAATGATTGGACATCCAACACAAATGAAACAGGGAGCAGGATACTGACAAGGTCTCAGTTCAGCTTCCCCAAATTTACAAGAAAAGTCAGGGAACCCTCCCCGCTTTCATTTCAGCAGGTTCATTACAGGCCAAATTATATGTCACCAGAGAGCATGGATGCAGATGCAGTTGAACCTGAAACATGGCTGGCCTGTTGGTCTTTCCATGAATTGCAGAAAGCATCAAATTAAGACTAGCCATGGCAAGATTATAGTACATGCACAGAAACTGCATATATATTCTTGAGTACATTTTCTGTATTCTGACTATATATACAAGGGCGCATCTACTTGACTGGTAAGGTCGGATGAACAATGAAATGCCATGATGACATTTGTATCCTTTTTGGCCCTTGATCGACTAAAATTCAAATTTCATGAGGACAAGATAAACAAACATCATGAACATGGTAAACTGTACCATAATTAAAATGTTATGCAAATAAAGCATCCAATTCTTAACGAGCTTAGCTGAAGGGGGACTCGCTACTTTCTTTCAATATATATACTGGCATAGATGATTTTAAGTTAATTTAGTATGGTGTCTGTCTACAACTGCCAAACACAACAGTAAGCATATACGGCTGTTTGACAGACTCTGGGAAAATAGCAGCATAAAGAACATACAATGCCATGACATACTAAAACACCCAATACCCACAAATCAACATCCAATAATTCAAATCAAGCATAAACATGAAGTCTCAGATACTAGGTTGCAAATTAACCTAAATAAGGAACTTCAAAATGCACCACGCGAGGCATTACAGATATACATAAGAAGAAATCGAGGAATCACACCCAATTGGGTTCACAGGTTATACAACAATGACGAAACATGGAAAAACATAATAAGAAACATTATTTGAAACCTATATGATCTGACAAACCTGGGTTTTACCAAGACGAGACTCAAGATCAACTTCATAATCCCTATGCTTCAAAGGCTGTCTTTGCACAGGAGGGCCCCTGTCTGACGTTTGTAGAGGAAATAATTCAGTATTGCATGATCATAACAGTAAGGCTGCAGAATTAATAACTTTAGACAGAGTGCATACCCTTGCCTCTCCGGGCTTCATCCTGCATAACCAAGGGACAAAGACAGAACAAATGTTAGCACTGTATTGAACAAGAGAGACATATGAATATGAATATGATTATGTTTACTTTTCAAAAAACAGTAGGAGATCGTGGAGGACCTTCTCATCCCGCTCTCTCTGTCGAGCTCGCTCCAAGTACTCCTCCTTATCAAATTTCCTACGGAAAGTGTTATCCACACCTGCAGGCTACGCATCATAACAAGCAGAAGATCAGCTCAAAATCCTCAAATGCACCACACTGGGTTCTCTACAGACAAAAAAAGAATTACGAGTAGGAGCAACTCACATTGCCAGACATCTTGCCCTGTCCACCGCCAAGCAGCTGCTACCTACGAATCATCACATGTACAAGAAACATAAGAAACAAAACAATAATCTAGAACGAAGAATTGTTGCCACATGACAACGGACAAAGCGAACAAAACATGCCCCTGCTCAACAACCATCAGAGAAGCTGCTCATGATGGCAGCGGGACTTGACTCATTGAAACAATATGCATCCTTGGGCTGAAAATTAACCAGCGCAGCAAACTATCCACATAAGACTGCATTGTTTTCGACATAAAAAGAAGTATGGGACAGAGGTGCCGTTGATATGAAATTCGAACCACACATCAAATCAAAACAGATAGAGCATGGCATAACAACACAGCATGGTAGAATGTCCATCTTGTAATATTTAGCATTGCATGAAACTGAACCGAATGAACTGGACATCGAATTGAACCCTAATACGACGGGGCACGGCAGCATAAACAGCAGAGCGTTCCACCAATCAAACTAACCAAACGTCGAAGGATTAGTTAACCCTAGCCTCCATCAGGGACGAACGGATTATGAGGACGCTAGGAGATCAGAATGAAGGGAGCACGGAACTCACGGCGAGGGGATCCGACGGCAGGAGGAGGGGCGCCGAGGAGCGCTTGCCGCGGGCGCGGGGACTGGCGGGGAGGGAGGCGGCGGCAGGGGCGGTGTTACCAGCCCTTCCAAGTTGCAAGAGCCAGCCGGGGCGGCACCAACACGGGCCGGTGGCGGCGACGGCGACGGAGACGGCGACGGCGGGATCTCCGGGGAGCCGAGGACGGTGGTGGGAGGGAGAGCCGAAGCAACCAGATGTGGCCTGGGATGGATGGACCGAGAGGCTCGTGGTTGGGCTGGGCCAGATAAGGCAGGGGCCCAAGTTTGGTTTTCTCAAATCAAGCCTTGAGGCGGTAAAGTGGCCCGGATGCCCATGGTGTCAACGCCACGGACACCGGCGAGTGAGAGACGCCGGCCAGCGGGCGGCAGCAGCCTCAGAGCATCTCCAGCCGTTCGACCCCAGGGCACTAAAAAAAAGCGGTCTGGGGGTGAACCGGCGTTAGTTCGACTCCTGAGGGCGACCTATCTCACAATCATGCCTCCAGACGCCGTCTTCAGGACGCGAAAAATTCGAACTTGGTCATTCCTGCTCACAAAAGGCAGCGGGTCACGGCGTAGCGGGAGCGTCGGGGAGGAAGCGTAAGCAGGTGGCGAGTAGTTGTATGAAGAGTACTGCACGCCGGCGAAGGCGGGAGAGGGCGTGCGCTTGAAAGATCGTGGATGTCGCCTAGAGGGGGGTGAATAGACGTTTTAAAATGATTACAATTTAGGCTTGAACAAATGCGGAATAAACCTAGCGGTTAATTTGTCAAGCACAAAACCTAAAGCAACTAGGCTCACCTATGTGCACCAACAACTTATGCTAAGCAAGATAAGCAACTATGTAATAGCAAGATATATGATAAGAAACAATATGGCTATCACAAAGTAATGTGCATAAGTAAAGAGCTCGGATAAGAGATAACCGAGGCACGCGGAGACGACGATAAGTAAAGAGCTCGGACCAATTATTTACCAACCTCTCCATGAGACGGTACAATCACTTTCAAGAGAGTTTATATAAGGAATTATTTATCACCATGCAACACAACAACCAACAATGCATGTGTATGAGATGCAAATGCTTAGGTACAAAACCAAAGCAAGAAGAAAAAAACTCTCTAAACTTATCCACAAAACTCTCTGAAACTTCTCCCCCATTGGCATCGATTGCCAAAATGGGCGAAAAGCTTAGAAGGCCAATATAAATTATGTTCCTCCATAAGTTGTGTATTTCTCAACAAGAGAGTGGAATGCAATACACATATCCAACGGTAATACTTGAAGGAAGACCAACTATATTGAGGCACCAAGATTGCTGAAGGAATGATATGCCACAAGGACATAACAAAGAGAGACACAAGCAATCAAGCAATCAAAAGGTACCGATTGAAGCAAGCAATCAACGGGTATCAATTGAACCAACTAGACCAAAGATCCTACGAGCTACATGAATAAAGGATATTATGATATGAGCAAATGAGTGTTCTAAAGAAACTAGAGAAGCTCCCCATGATTTGTGCACACATAAGAATTTTTTGTATTTGGATACAAAATGCACAAAATAGGATCACAGCTTCCCCAAAATCAATAGAAACTTACAACAAGTGCAAGTGAGCATATAGGAAACAAAACCTAGTACTTGCAACAAACACATGGTTGAGCAACAAGTAAAAGAGGCAACTTAAGAAAGGGCTCAACAAAAATGATGTGTGTGAGTCAAGGCAAAACACTTGAGAAGACTAAAGTACGGATGAGCATTAAGCATCAATAAAGTCTTGAAAGAATAACACGGTGCAAGGCCTATCATTCCCACACACAACTACAAATGAGTTCACAAGCTTACTAATAAGGATATAAAGAACATATTCTTGTGACAACCCATCGTGAAGATAGAAGATGAAAGCCTCATCAAGACGAGGGATACCAATTAAGATGGCAAAAGCCTCGTAAAGATAAGCATGAGGAAAATAATCTTCACCACACAAGAGTGCATCAAGATGCAACGATAGAAGACACGCACTCAAGGCAAAAGCTTTCACGGAGCCACCAAAGAAACAACATAAGAAAGACAAGGTGGGCGTGAAAGAAAGGATATCAACTAGATATACAACTTATCTCAAGTGTATAAGATTCTAGGTAGACGAAATCATGATGATATATATCTATAAAGAAGGATGTACACCCGAAATAGTTACAACACGAGGAACAAGATATCCAAAGGGAGGTCATACATATAGCAATAAGATATTTGCTTGGAAGCATAGCACATGGCTAGATATGGTCTTGTTGTATATAAATGAATTCCTACCACACACCCATCAAACATCACAACTAGCAACAAGAGATCATTGTTGGGATGCTTTGAGAAAGGGAACACGTATCACAAGAATGAATGAATAACATGCCATGATACAACCTACACAAGGTTGATGCAAGAAATGTGTGCATGAAGAATATGAAGATACTTGTTACCGAGTTAACATTGGAAGTATGTAGTAGATACCAATTGAAGGTAGATAGTAGTTCATTGATCATCCTAGCTCGACTCCAATAAGCACATGATGACAACACCTTCCTTGTGAGTGAGCCGAGCATCCAATGTATCTCCAATTGTTCCTAGAACAACAACACAAACAAAATGGTACCCAAACTCATTGGGACCAAAGAGTTAGAAACACCAACAATACATAGGACAAACTCCACATAAATATGTGCATATAGAAAAGGAAATGAAATTCATGCACATCTCATCCAATTTGAGACTTGGTGGAGTTTCCCCTATATATTGGGTCGAAGAAAGAAAGCATGCCAAAGATACTACATGAAGTTAATATGCACGCTCAAGACTTTCAAGAACCGATACCAAATGACAAAGAAAAACCAAGTGAAGAAAAGATACCAAATGAATAAAACATCACTTGGAGGATATCCATAAAAGATACATCAAGGAATGAGATATCCATTGATACACTCAAAAAAAGGTATCAAACTCCCAAAAGAGAGGATGGTTCCAAACAAACCAAGCTCTCTACAAAGTTTCATGATGGCACAAAGTACCAAAATGAAAACGGCTTGCCTTCCACCAACACACAGTTGATAAGGATCACAAGACGAGTGTTTTATAAAAAATAGGATAGCTCCCCCGAGACTAGTGCATTGAGAGAATTTGCATTTGAATACAAAATGCACAAGGTGGGATCACCACTTTCACTATATCTAGAAAACACTAAACAAGATCCACAAGTGGTATGGAAGATAAAGGGAGATGATACAATCCTTGGCAAGAGAAATGGCAAATAAAAAATAAAAGCCAATGTAAAGATGATCAATAAATTCTATCATAAAAGTGAGTACCAATTGTCAAAAGACAAGAAGTAAATGGAAATAATTTTCGATGGTAGATAGCAAGGATATCCGACATCATCTTCACACCATACAAAAAGCAAATTGCAACTTGTAGAGCTAACATGCCACCTAGGAACAAGATAATTTACAATATCAACTCTAGATGACAATATCTCAAATGTACACATTTTCTAGGCTAGTAATATACACATAGCATATTACTCCCCCATAATGTGATACCAATTAAAGATAGACAAGAGGCAATTAAAGGATCCAACAAAAGATAATTAATGGACTATTTAGAATTTGAATTTCTCATGAGAAGACATACCACATAGTAACTAGATAAGCTTGCAATATCAATACTAAGTGGTATTCCCCATGTACCCACCTTTATAGGATTGTGAAGTGCACAAAGCACATCACTCCCCCATAATGGGATATTCCATTAATCTCTCACAAGAGCCAACTAAGAAATAAACAAGATGCAAAAGGCTCAACGCATGACACACACGTACATGATGTGCAAACCAACACACACATACTTGATTACTCAAGATAATCAAGTTGGAAGCACAACATATACAAACACATGCAAGGAACAAAACCAAAACATGCAAGGGGGCAAGTAACTTTCAATGTAAACAATTGAGGTACAAGTTACCGCAAGGAGGCACATTGGATATAAGATATAATCTTGATGATTCAATTGACTTGGCTTGAGACAATAAGAATGATGAAGTACCCTTAATTCTTCATAATGTAGCCAAGTCTCCAATGACCTCCAACATCACCTATTGATCAAGTTTGAGCTTGTTGGTCCCCAACCAAGTTGGGTCCTAAGAGGTTAGTCACAATAGGCTTGGCTACCCAAATGGTTCTTTGCTTCAAACCACTTTGAGTACCAACAAACTTGGCAACCACATTGCCAACCTTATCCTTCCCAAGAGAATAGATATCATCAATAATAATTGGGTTGGATAAGTTACCACTAGTGCATGAAGAAGCGAGGTGACCTTTCTCGCGACATAGGTAGCAACGTCCACTCTTCACTTTCTTCTCACTTGATTTCTCAACTTGAGAAGCATAAGCTTGAGTCTTCTTGGGAAGAGGCTTTCCTTCAACTTGAGGTTGAGAATGAGAGTGTACTTGTGGCCGCTTCCCTTGTTGCTTGTCACTAATGGGCTTCTTCTTCAATGGGCAAGATCTAACATGATGCCCTTCTACTTTGCACTTGAAGCAAACAATCTTGGACGAATTCTTGACTTGTTCTTGGCCCTTCCTTTTGTTCACCTTGGACTTCTTATTCTTGTTGGAGTTGAATCCAAGTCCATCTTTGTCATTGGGGGATTTTTGCACACTCAAGATATTGTTGAGTGTGGATTTCCCTTCATGACTCTTTTCCAAGTCTTTCTTCAAAGAAGTGACTTGGGCCTTGAGCTCTTTGATTTTCTCTACATGGTTAGTCTCAACACAAGTACTAGAGGAAGTATAAGCTTCATCGTTAGAGCAACAAGGCAAGGAAAGAAATTCATCACAAGATGTACCAACATTGTGAGTAGATGAATTATAAGGACTAGCACATGGCAATATAGCATTTTGACTAGAATTAGTGCTAGTATCCACATGAGGCTCACTAGATGTTACCTTAGAAATCATGGCCTCATGAGATATCTTTAGCTCATTATGGGATACTAGAAGATCATCATGAGAGCTTGAGAGCTTTTCATGGTTTTCTTCCAATTTCCCATAATTGCTAGATAGCAACTCAAGTTGAGCCCGAAGCTCAACATTCTCCTTCAATATGGATGCTTCACAAGAGATAGAGTTAGTAGCACAAGCATCATCATTAGCAACAAGAGGAGAAGACACCTTGGCAAGCTCTTTTGAACAAGAAGCTTTAAGTTGAGCATGAGACTCGGTGAGTTTGATGAGCTCATCCTTAATGACCCTTGAGCCATTTTCGAGGTGCACAAAGTCCTCAAGGAGTTTAGCATGCGCAACTTCAAGCTCCTCATTTTTAGTTTCAAAATCATTTGCCACCTCAAGAGCTCTATCATGAGATTCCCTCACTCTAGATAATTCTAGAGCAAAAGTCTCCTCAAGAGATTCCTTGGTGGTTTGTTCAAGTTCAAGAGCTTGAGAGAGGTCCGCAATCTCATTAGCGTAATCACGCTCATGACCTTCCATTTGATCAATGGTGACCTCATGCTCCTCAAGACGAGATTCCAACTCATCAATATATTTCTTGCCCTCAATAGCAATAGACATGATTTCCATGAAGTTGGAACGAGCAATTTTATTCTTAAGAAGAGCTTTAAAAATCATTTCCCCCTTAATTTTTAAGGAGGCAACATCATCATTCTCTTCATCATAATCAACATCATCATCACTCTTGCCATCATCAATATCATCACAAGATATATTGGGATTCAAAGTGGGAGATACCTTTGAAGCCTTGGCCATAAGGCAAAATGCAATAGATGATGATGTAGGATCCGTTGAAGGACCATTCAAGACCACATCTTGTTTCATGGGGTGTTGGGTTTCCTCTACATTGTTAGCACAACAATTCGAGGAAATATATGCATTTTTATCATGGCAACAAGACATAGTAAGCATATCATCATGGGATTTAGTCAAGCAATTTCTACATGATATGAAAGGACTATCAACACAAGCATATGAAGCATTTTGAGTGCTCGAAGTGTTAAAGCCCAAAGAAGGAGCATTGCAATAAGATAGTGATGAAGGATCATCCACAATAAGCATACTATCATCATTGCAATGACCAACACTACTCACCATATCATTACCTTGTGGCAAACCATATGTAGGTGAAGTAGAAGAAGTTGAGAAGACTATACAACCGGAGGTGGAGGGAGAACAATCATCCCCACAAATCTTGGACACACCATATTTTTCTTGAAGCTTCGTCCACAACTCATGAGCATCCCGGAACAACATGAGTTGAAATATAACTACATTGCTCAAAGCATCGAAAAGCACATTAGAAGCTTGAGCATTGAGATAAGAGTTTTTCTCATCCTCTAAAGATAATCTTTTGGGATCCTTTGGAGGAGAAAAACCCATATCTATAATTCGCTCTAAATTTGGGTCCATGACCCTAAAGAGATTAAGCATGCGAATTACCCAAACATCAAAATTTATGCCATCAAAACTAAGAGTGTCAGAGAATCCTAATCCCCTAGTCGACATCTTTACTCTCTAGGCGGTAAAGCCTAATAAAGAGAGACGAGGCTCTGATACCAATTGAAAGATAGTGGACGTCGCCTAGAGGGGGGGTGAATAGGCGTTTTAAAATGATTACGATTTAGGCTTGAACAAATGCGGAATAAACCTAGCGGTTAATTTGTCAAGCATAAAACCTAAAGCAACTAGGCTCACCTATGTACACCAACAACTTATGCTAAGCAAGATAAGCAACTATGTGATAGCAAGATATATGACAAGAAACAATATGGCTATCACAAAGTAAAGTGCATAAGTAAAGAGCTCGGGTAAGAGATAACCGAAGCACGCGGAGACGACGATGTATCCCGAAGTTCACACCCTTGCGGATGCTAATCTCCGTTTGGAGCGGTGTGGAGGCACAATGCTCCCCAAGAAGCCACTAGGGCCACCGTAATCTCCTCATGCCCTCGCACAATGCAAGATGCCGTGATTCCACTAAGGGACCCTTGAGGGCGGTCACCGAACCCGTACAAATGACAACCCTTGGGGGCGGTCACCGAACCCGTACACTTTGGCAACCCTTGGGGGCGGTCACCGGTACCCGTCAAATTGCTCGGGGCAATCTCCACAACCTAATTGGAGACCCCGACGCTTGCCCAGAGTTTTACACCATAATGATTGAGCTCCGAACAACACCAACCGTCTAGGGCGCCAAGGCACCCAAGAGGAACAAGCTCTAGGGTGCCCAAACACCCAAGAGTAATAAGCTTCTCAAACTTCACTTCCACGTATCACCGTGGAGAACTCAAACCGATGCACCAAATGCAATGGCAAGGGCACACGGAGTGCCCAAGTCCTTCTCTCTCAAATCCCACCGGAGCAACTAATGCTAGGGAGGAAAATGAGAGGAAGAACAAGAAGGAGAACACCAAGAACTCCAAGATCTAGATCCAAGGGGTTCCCCTCACATAGAGGAGAAAGTGATTGGTGGAAATGTGGATCTAGATCTCCTCTCTCTTTTCCCTCAAAAACTAGCAAGAATCTATGGAGGGATTGAGAGTTAGCAAGCTCAAAGAAGGTCAACAATGGGGGCAAAAATGAGCTCAAGAGATAGGGAACCATTGGGGAAGAAGACCCCCTTAAATAGGTCCCCACGAATCTGCCCATTATGTACAGAACAACATAGGATCGGTACAACCTCTATGAGCACCGGTACAACCGGTAACAGGCAATAAGCGGTACAACCGGCCCACAACCGCCCAACAACCGCACCACAACAGAGACCAGTCTGGTGGTAGAGCGGTACATGACCGGTACAACCTCCGGAACAATTTTGGAGCGGTACAACCGCTCCAAACACTGGTTGTACCGGTCAAGCGGTACAACCTCTCCATGGGGCGGTACAACCTCTCTGTGTAAAACAGGCAAAATCAAAACAGCCACAACTTTCGCATACGAGCTCCGAATTCAACGAAACCAAGTTTGTTGGAAAGCTAATGACAAGGGCTAACACAGTCTTGAGAGAAATATCAATAAGAAGCAAATGAGAAAAGGACCATAATAAAATGGTGAGAACCCTTCCTCGGATAAGACTGGTAAAACCTCCAACACCGAAAACATCATAGAAGATGCATGCGAACTCCGTTTTCGATGAACTCAAGCTTGTCATCAAGATGACCATAAGCTCTAAGACTCACAAATGGAACCAAACAAGAACCAAGAAACATGATGCAAGGATGCAATGGTTTGAGCTCTCGACTAATGATACGATCAAGCTACTCCCTAGAGAGCCCCCCTTGATAGTACGGCAATCGATCCTATAACCCGGTCTCCCAACTACCACTATGAGACCGGTAAAATAGAAAACCTATCAAGGGCAAACCTTTGCCTTGCACATAGTCCACTTGAGCTAGATGATGACGATCTTGACTTCCTCAAGTTGGACCACCTTTCTTGATTGTGTTGGCTCGATGAAGATTAGTTGATTACTCCCCCATACTCCACCATGGGTGAGCCACTCTTTGGCAAATCTTCAAAATTCCATTGACACCACAATGGACGGCAAGCTTCAAGCTTGATTGCTCCCCCATACTCCATTATGGGTGAGCCACTCTTCGAGTTGCTCCACTTGAACTTGCACACTGCAAACTTGATGACGATCACCACTTGATGTCATCCTCCATGGGTTGTATGAGATCTTCCTCTTGACGCAAGACCATGGAAACATACCTAACCCCACAAAGAACTCTCACGTAGACCATGGGTTAGTACACAAAGCGTAATGGACAATGCTTACCATACCATGGGATCACTTGATCCCTCTCGGTACTTCTTCTACGCTTTGTGAGTTGATCAACTTGATTCACTCTTGACTTAGTCTTGATCAACATTGAATCTTTCCAACTCTCTTCATTTGGATGATGTCTTGAAGATAAACATGAATGATCACACAATCTTCTTCTTCAAGACATGCTTGCAATAAGCTCAACTCACACATGACCAATCTTTGGATAATTCCTTGAAAAGCACTTTGGCCATCTCAACTCACACATGACCAATCTTTGGATAATTCCTTGAAAAGCACTTTGGCCATCTCAACTCACACATGACAATCTTTGGATAATTCCTTGAAAAGCACTTTGGCCATCTCATAAACTCCTTGAAACCAACACATGGACTTCAAGACACTATGGACAAATGCTTCAAATATAACTCAAGGCAACCGTTAGTCCATAGAGATTGTCATCAATTACCAAAACCACACATGGGGGGCACCGCATGTCCTTTCAGCGCTGGGCCGAGTATCCATGGGGGAAGGTGACGTTTGGGTTGAACCCACCGTGCGCGTCCCCGTCGGCGTAGCCCAGCGAGGGCGATCCCCATGGCTGCGGAGAGCCGACGCCTTGCTGGCCCCAGGGCGCGTACTAGGCGTGGCTTTCGGGTGGATTCATCATCCCCGCGCGAGTCGCCTCGGCCTCGGCTTGGTCCGCCGATGAGGCAGCCGCAGCCGCGCGCGCCGCGTTGTCGCGGGCCTTCTTGGCGATGGCCCTGTTCTGCCGGTCGGCGACGACAGCCTCCCGTCGCTGAACTTCCGCCCTCCACTCGGCATTTGACATGCCCGGTGGCTTGGTCGGCGGCGCCCTCGGCTTCCTCTGCTTCGGCTGGGCGACGGAGGCGGTCGCGGTTGCCGCCGCGCGGGGGGTGACGTACTTCTTCGGTGGCATGGCGGCCGGCTGGGAGGCGAGCGGGAGGGAGATTGGCGGGAGGAAGGAAGAGTATGGGAAGGAAGTGGGGGAAAAGCGGGAAGAAACGGCGGGAAGAGGCGCTCGACTCGCCGACAGGGCGGACCCACGCGCCCTTTTCGCTTGTGCCGGCGCCCCAGGCGCCCCCCAGGGCGCCGGGTTCGGCCTGGGTCCGTCGGCACCAGTTTCGACCCGAGCCGGCGAAAAACGGGCTTCTGAGGACGCGACTGGGCCGTTTTTTGGGCGCCGGCGCGACAAAAACGCTTGGGGAGGACCTATTGGGGGCGCGGCTGGAGATGCTCTCAGGTCTTCAAAGTTGATTTCATTTCATGGTCTTATTCTGATAGCAGGAAAACTAAATGAACTGACTGTTCATATACTCAAAATATGGTCCATCCTATGCATACAAGGTGCTATCTTAATATGGTCCATCTATATGTTTGAGCGACAAGTAATATGGATCGGAAGGAGTATTCAACATGAAGCTTGATGGGCAGCAGTTTATGCCTACATCAAGCAAATAAGTATGGACTGTAGATTTATTTGGTGACTTGACTTGTTGTTAGTTCACCAGTTGCTAAAAAGGAATATAATTATCCATATGTGTGTTTCCATCGTTTGTTTACCTTCGAAGACCTCATTTCTCTTTTCATTTGTGCATGTCCATATCATCCTCAGAACCGCCGGGAAATAGTGGCAACATAGCTGCAGCTGCCATTTCTAAATTCATATATTCCATAAACAGAAAATCAAATTACAGAGTATTGAACACAAAATTCATATCCAGATCTATGGCTACAGTTTTCCTTCACTGAAATTAGGTTCTTCCGGAGCAATTTCATCTAAAATATGCACACAGAGATAACACCGTCGTTCTCTTTTTCTACAGGAACACCAGGTTGCAACTCCAGCTTCATCGACGAGCTCACTCGCTGCTCTAGAAGGTGCTTGGGCTTGTTTCTCTGACCGATTTACTGCGACATCTCACATCGATCTTCACTGCCTCGTATACCTATTTTTCATTCTCTCATCAATTCCACATGTCTGCTAGTCCATTGCATGGTGCTAGATGGTCCCTGTTAAGTTAATCCAAGGTGCATCCCATCAGGACTATTACTTGATTTGTTGTATTAATTTATTTCAGATAGTTGACTCCAGGTTGAATCTCTCTGTCATTGAAACTTCATTAAGAAGACAGACAACAATAAAACTTTGCAAATGCGATCCTAGCTGTTCCAATATATTGCCATATTGGTTTTGTTTTATTCTTATTGCTTCATGTTGTTTGCTTTGTTTGAACTGCATTTTATAGCCAGGTTTTATGTGTTCCTTTTATTTTGTTTAGGCGAGTTCTAAACCATTAAAGCAGAAGACATATTGTTTACAAGAAGCACATAGTACTGTAGACTTATGTTCACCCATTATCTAGAACCTTGACCTAGAGTCCTCCTTCTACATATTTGGTCTTCTTGGAATCAAGCAATTACTAAGAAGCACATAACTGATTATTTCTTCTGCCTTATCTTCATTTCTGTTATGCACACTGGCTAAGGCTTAAATCTCTAGAAGATTCAGAGTCAGGTGCCACTTGAAACATACCCCCTCTGTAAACTAATATAAGAGCGTTTAGATTACTAAAGTAGTGATTAAACGCTCTTACATTAGTTTACGGAGGGAGTATTATGCAAGTGCACGTCTGTTGTTAGCTTGTTATAAGTTTCAGTTTTCGAGTCTATGCAATTCTTAGTGTCCTACTTTGTATTGTTTAGTACTCCAATAATCTAAGGGGTGCCAAATTAAACCATTTTGTTTGTACGAAGGCTCACTGAAGCTTCTATAGGTTTTCTACTAATTTGATTTTTTCCTTCATTGCATTGCAAGGTTGCTACCAATGCTAATCCTTTCTTGGTACAGTTCAAGTTTGCCATCAAATTCTGAAAAAAGAAAAATAACCTCTAAACCAGGGGATTCGCTGAGAGGGAGTGTTATAAGTAAAAAAAAATGACAACTTATTTTCTTCTTTGGTTTCAGTTATGAAGTAATGAACAAAAGAGTTTCAACTAGTTGTTCCAGTCTGTGCATGTACCTTTATGGCCAGTAGGCTTAATTCTTTCAGCTTGTAAGCTCTTTGCGTCTAGGTACAGAGTTTATAGTTAACTGAAAACAGATAACAGAGAGTCGCAAGTTCAGTTTTCGCTTATTGGAAGTTGGCGTTCTACGTTTGCTGCAATGCATTCTTATCAAGCCGTTCTTATCTAAGCGATTCTGTAGGTACATGTTGTTTCTTATATGCAGAGAAATATCCTTGAGAGAACAGAGAGGTAAAAAACACCAGATTATTTTATCAAATGAGGACATGGATGCCTTTACTGAGCTTTAGCTGAAGAGAGAAAATATGATGCAATAGGATAGCTTCCACAAATTTAGAACCAAGATCCATTTGTCTGCCTTCATCTGCCTGACACGCTTTACTCAGGATATTGATGAGAGGCCTCCTGAATGGTCTAAGCTTCAAGAGTTAAAGATATTTAGTGTACTTTTTCTTCTGTTGATCTTGATTGAAGATATGTCTTACTTTATGCAGGTAAATCATCTGCATATGCATGGAACGGCACATACTGGCCTCAACCTGTACAGTATTCATGTAAGCCACATAGACAAGCATATGAAAGTAGGCATCATTTCTTCTAATCCTGTTTACTAGAGTGGTTGTGTTCTATCCTTGCAATCATGCTTAGTTACCAGTACATTTGTTCCATTTCATGTAATACAAGTTAAACTTCTTTACCGGGAGTGTTAAAGATAGCATTCCCCTTTCATCGTGATCTTGCATAAGTGTGTGGTAATCATTGCACTTTAACAATGTATTTATTTCTTGATTTGATGAGACAACGAGATCGTACTCATTCCAATTATGTAATGTAATTTTTCTTTCTATTACTATTGCTTGATGACAAAATATATGTCATCCTATGATGTACTTTTCTGGATCATGCATATGAATTCTAGCAGTATTTTTCAAAATCAAGCCTTCATTGTCCATGTTTAGTTTGTATCCTACTTACTAAGGCAGTCCCTGTTTTAACAATATACAGACCTGGGAGTATTGTAATGCTAAGGATTTAGCTTATCTTTTCTTTTTTCCATAGATGCTGCAGAAGTACGGTTGATACATGAATATTATGAACTAGTATCAGCATCCGTGAGGCTCTTCAAGTCTGCTTTGATATTAAACAAAATTGTACTCCCATAGTGCCCTATATACAAGATACATGGATTGTTGGAATTAAAAATCATAGCCTCAATTACTTTTGAGGCATAATAGTGTTGTCTATTTTTTATATCTGTCCACTTTTAAGATACTTATTTCCTATGTCGATGATGTTAATCTGTTCATATATCACTATGTATTAACATGCTATCTAAGTATCTATTTCTTTATCAGTCTTTAAACAAATCTTATGTTTATGGTTTGAATACTTGGTTTGCTCTCACCCTTTGTGCCATTGGCGCAAGGGGTCATCTAATTGTTCTTAAGATCCCCAAATGCAACGTTTAACAAATAGCTTTTGCTCGCCGCCAGGAGAGCCTTGCTTCTTCTTTGCGTGACACCTCCCGTGGCACAAACTACGAAAAAAAACAACGCAAGAGATTCGCTCCAAGAGGAATGACGAGTGCACCGGCAAGAGGGGGAAGAAGACCAAGTGATATGACCATGTAGAAGTACTTGCTTTATGTGAGCTGAATGAGAAATTGTTAGCTAGGTTGAGCTACTTGTTATCGTTGAATTGCTAAACTATTTGTTATCTTGGACATGTAAACCTATTTGCTATGTTTGATATGTTGAACTATCCTTTTTATCGGTGTGTGATGCATATTATGATGTGTGATATCCTAATATTTTGATTCACAAACTATATTATTGTGGTGAATTTTTTCAATTGAAATTATCAAGTTTTGGAGGAAAGGAACTGAAATTCAAAGGGGACAAATACCAGGGTCTCCGGCGGTAGGGTTGCACACCTACCGTAAAATATAACCCACTTCCGAGAACAATACAGATTTCCCCTCTTCGACACCTATTGCTGAGGTAGCTGGAGGTAGGGTACTACAGGCTACCGCCGGGCACTCTGGCGGTAGGGTTGCATACCTGACTGCAAAAAAAAAACAGTTTCTGGAACAGAACGACCTAGAGCTCGGGGTTTTGGGGGTGGGGGGTTTGAAGCCTACCACCGGATACATTGGCGATAGGGTACTTCAACCTGTTGTGGCCTTCTCTGATGGTAGGTGCACTCTAGCCACGTCAGCAGCAACCGACGTCTATCAGGCTCTACTGTCAACCCTACCGCCAAGGGCCTCGGTGGTAGGCAGTGCAACCCTGGCGACATCGACCCCAGCAGTAGGAAAAGAGCCAGATCCTGAATTATTTCCGAACCAGGGTCAGATCCTGCTGAACTTTGACCAAAGGGTCAAAACACCAAATTTGACCGCACATGAATGGGCAGATGGATCACTAACCACAATCGACACGTGGCCAACAAAAGAAACCCCCAACCGCCACGCCGCAAATTGCGTCTTCCAGGAAAACCCACGAAACCCACGACACTAGGCCACTTACATGATGACCTCACAAAACAGTGCAAGCCCAGGGGTGCAACTGGGTCAAAATCGTATGCCAAAGTTAGCAATGTTGTCCTCAATTGAATGCGGGCTCTTTAAATTTAGGGAGCATAGAAAAGATAGTTGCTGCAATTTAACGTGATTTACACTTTTAACGCTTAAGTGGTTACTTTCTTGCAATTGAATTTGTTTATACTTTGAACATTTATGCTCAAGTTCACGCACACATAATGAATTTTATAAGGGTGGAATTTCAGGAGGACGCCTTTCTAAAACTACATTATGCCTATTGCATGCAAAGCCGACCTATGCAAATGTGATGTTTCTTTCAATTTACATAGTAATTTCTTAAGATCATCTCTATCCTTACAAGTAAGAAAGTCCCAAGCTATTTCTCCGTCCATAACATAACCCTCAGGTATCTTAGGCAATTCATATCTAGAAGAGCTAGGTCTAATAGGTGTTTCATGAAGGAAAAGCTCAAGAAAGATGAGGTTGTCGCACAGATGGACCGGAATGTCTCCTGTGAGCTAGCTCAATTGAGCATGGCATCTAGCTCCATGGTGTGCAGCTTCTCCAAAGCCTCCAATAGATGCAAGAAGAATGTGTGTTATGGCTGGGGAGAGGATTACCACTACTACACACTGTTCGGCCCATCCGCAAGAAGGAGCGCCTAGTCTGAGTGAAGAACAAAACCGATGATCAAAACCCAGGTGCTATGATGCCAACCTAACTAGGTTCCATTGATCATTCATGTTTGCTTGTTTGCAGCATTTACTTGCAATGATCATGTGAACTCTGAGTGTGTTGTATTGTATATCTGTTTTTACATACAGGGAATTGGACTTGGTTGTTTTGGCAAGAATTCCAGCTTGGGAGAAAATCCATGTTTGTCAATTGTCATTTGAAAGCTATAGACTTATCAATCCATTTCGAGACAGAGAACTTACGATCAACCATCACACGTAAATTGCTGACATATTTGCTCACACAACCGTCGCAAGTAAATTGCAGACAAGTTTTGGCATTTGGCCACACAGTAAAGCAAAAAAATAAAATACTTTTGTGACATTACTTACAAGTGGTCTCTGAAAATAACCAAAATGTCATTAACATTTATCCCTCCTCTCAACCTCTTTGTTCTATTTCCGTCCTCCCGTCTCTGTTTCTCCTTCCTGTCTCTATCTACAGCTCTCACTGCTCCATCTCTATCTACTGCCCTTCAAGTACTGTGGATAGTGGATAAATACTGAGAGATGAACTGGCCCCTAATTAGCTCTGAATTATTGTCACGTCACACGCAAAGTTGGGCCAACGAAAAGAACAGGCACATAACATGAACTTACTAACGACTCCCTGTATGAGAAACCAAATATCAAACTGGGCAGGGAAGGTGGTTAATATCATCAGTGGCATAGAGGTAACTCTACTCCATCCCCCAGAAGCCCGAATGGCATTTGTTTTTTCTTTTGCAATCAATACAAAAAACTATCACATGATATG
Organism: Triticum urartu; assembly: GCF_003073215.2. Classification (NCBI taxonomy): domain Eukaryota; kingdom Viridiplantae; phylum Streptophyta; class Magnoliopsida; order Poales; family Poaceae; genus Triticum; species Triticum urartu. The sequence continues at coordinate 586,120,666 of NC_053025.1, forward strand.
TTAATCAAAGCGATATTATTTTGAGGTCAAGTGTTCAATCCAACATACTAAAAAGGAGTAAAGAACAAGTTAGTTCTCACCGCTCAGTCTATATCTACAGCTCTGAATTACTGTGGATAGTGAACAGATCATGGGACATGAACCGGTGCCCTAATTAGCTCTGGATTATTATGAAACATCACACAGGGACATTGGGGCGACCAAAAAGAACAGTCACATAGCACGAACTGATGCTAATGCAAGCATGACTGCAGCCTATAACATAAATCAATGATCCTTGAGTAAATATGCATATGCAAGCTACCCAAGATCATCTCGAGATGCAAGAATATATGCTCACATCTGTCAGAGATACTTGCCTATGAGAAATCAAATGTCAAACTGGGCAGGGAAGGTAGATAATACCATCAGTGACATATAGGCAACCACTACAGGGTCCAGAAGCTCAAATACGGTTAGGTTTTTCTTTGGCAATCAATACAAAAAATATCACATGATGCATTTATGTACTGCAGAATGCTGAAGCTTAACTGCTTAAGCATATGGTTTTGCCTTTTCCAAGCTAGTTGAAATCTACCAAATGAACTAGATTTTACCTTTATGTAGAAGCCAGGAAGATCACTGATAATTGTAAAGCAGAAAAAACAGATTTAGTACATGTTCATTTCTACTACATTGCTAGCAAGGCAAAAGAAATCATTTATGTGTCAAAGCAAATTTAGAACATGTTCCCAACACAAGGAATGAATCGGGTGGGATCAAAGGTGCCGCGAGTATCAAAGCCTTAACAGCAGACACACCCAGTCAGAGAACAGGACAAATTCTAATTTCAACGAACAAAATAATCTAAGAAACTACTCCTGTGCTGCTGTGCTTAACCATATGAAAGGGCATGTATTCTTAGGTTGCAGTCATTACCAGTTTGGTTGATACCATCCAGTGCTTTATGATTTGCGTATCGTTTTTCTTCCAGAAATGCACAGAAGAAGCACTTTAAATGGATAAATAGACGTGCACGCTATCTATTTTCAAAGCTCTTCATGGAAGTGCAAGCATTGCAGCAGTTAATGATTGAACAACTTCATGGCTTATTAGACATCCAGGAAGATAACTATATGGCTCAATCCTCTATAGCACCATGCTCCCTAATTTTTAAGGCCTCACATTCAATTGAGGTCTCCAATTTAAAATTGGGTCACTTGATTTTGACTGTGTCAACAATTTCTCAAGGAGTTCTCTAATGCAATTCTTTTAATTTACTATGCTCCTTAATTTTGAAGCTCTCCCGTTCAATTAAGATATTCAATTTTAGAATTGGTTCACATTTTGACTGGATCAACGATTTCTCAAATCAAACGGCAGCAACCGGAATATAAAAACGTATCAATCCCGAGCAACCTCTCATAACCTAGAAAAAATAAGCGCCAACATGTGATACTATAGCGCCAATATAGTACATGCAGTAACCGACGTAGAAAATTTCCCCATACAATTATGGATTGATTAGCAGATAACACAGAAACACACCGCGAAAGGCCCACCAAAACACCACATTTATAAGTAAAAAAGAAAACACACTCCATCTCGCCCACTCGCCAAACCAAATATTGCCTCAGTTCCAAAATATAAGCTGTATTCATTTTTTCAAAAGTCAAAATTCTTTAACTTTGACCAAGTTCAGAGCCAAAATTATCGACTCCCACAATACTAATTATATAAAGTATGAAAAATTGATTTCATGATGAATCTAATGATACCGATTTGATATTATGGATACCGATATATTTCTCTACAAATTCGGTAGTTTTGACTTTTCAAAAAACTAATCACCGTAAAGTTTAAAACAGAGGGAGTACCAAAATATGAAAACCCAACAACATCAATGGCGCAGCAAAGCGCGCCCAACCCTTCTAGTATAGGTGAATAACTAAGCAAAATAAACAGGCCATCTTGTACTTTGCAGCAAATGTTCAAGCATGCAAATCTGTAAATGCATAGGCATTGGAGTAGTATCCTGAAACAGAATAAAAACAACTTATTTACAACTCTCGGATTTGATATATCACCCCTGTGAAGAACAGACATCACCACTGTAAGAAACAAACACTGCGGATCTTATCAAACAGCTTTTGGAAATGTACACCGATGTTCGAGAACAGCATAGTTAAAGCTTCTAAACTAAAGATTGTGACATTTTTTCTTCAATAAAGAAACAACAATCCCGCTGTAAGTTGTCAGAACTCAGAACAATTGGGCCAAGGAACTTCCAACAAATAATAAAACCATCTACAGTGGCAAGCGCAGGCTTTACTCCTATCCTAACTCTGCAATGTTGAGCAAGATTTTACCTCTGCGGTTTGCACCTCATCCTATGCCGGGTAAAGTCCGAAACATACTTATATATCTTGCTACACCCCGGCGTCCTGCATTTATAGGGCTTTTCCCCTGTATGAACTTGGAAATGATCAGCCAGAGCCCATGTCCACTTGAAAGCCATACTGCAACCTTCCCACGGACACTTGTAAGGTGTCTCCTCGTTGTGAATGCTCTGGTGGCGTCTCAGATACTTGTGGGATCTAAAATGTTTGCCACATGACTTGATCGTGCACATGTTCTTCTTGTGGACAGAAAGTTCGGCTCTTTTCTTGAATGTCATGTGGCAGTAGTCAATGTCACATTCAAATCGTCCCTTCCTCTTTTTACCCTTGCTTGAGGCTGAATTGTCCACAAGACCTCTCTTTATGTCGGCGAGTTTAATGTCTGCAGATTCAGCGTTTGACATCGTACTCTCACAAGGAACAGTTATGTCAAATGTCGCCTTTTCCTCACACTGACCATAGATGTCACCATCACCCATTTCAAGTTGGTCTGTCTTTGTTTCTTCCATATCCAGCTTTCTTTTACCTCTGCGCCTGGCATAACATATGACATCAGTTCTCCCTGATTGACCAACACTTCTAACAACTACGCCTGATGCACATGAAACACTGGGTGCATCATCCTGTGGTATTACTTCATCAAAAGCTAGACTCTTGTCCGTAACAGGACAAGTGCTCATGGCATTCACAGAACAAACATCTCCCCTGTCGTCTCTAGAAGGTTGCACTTTGGTGGCAACAGACTCTCCTGCATTTTCAATCTGCACATTGGCACTATCCAAATCACAGTCAAGAGTTTCTGGCTCATTTAAAGCAGCATCACTATCTCCACTACAAGCAGAAGCTTGGCCAGTAACTTCTGGTTCTGAAGCAGCATCGGTAGCAATAGAAACCCCCCGTGTAATTTCCAATTCGGTAGATTCATTTATAAGAGAAGGTCGACCTGTATCTTCTGGTTCTATGGAAACTTCAGTGTCGAGGTTAGCACCTCCTGTAACTCCTGTCTCAGTGACAAGAGAAACTCTTCCTATAAGTCCAGGATGAGTTGTAGCTTCAGTAACAAGTGAACCTAACAGTACTGAATCCATTTCAGCAGTAGATTCATTCGCAAAAGAAGGTCCAATTTTAATTTCCGGTTCTGCAGTGCCTTCATTGTCAAGGGGAGCTCCAGTTGTAACTTCCAACGCGGTGACTACGTCTGCTGCCTCAGCTGCAGGTTCACTCACAAGTGAACCTGCCTCTGAAACCTCTCGCTCAGTAGCAGCTCCATTAGCAAGAGAAACTCTTTCTGGTAGTCCTGGATGAGTTGCAGCTTCAGTAACAAGGGAACCTGAGTGTACAAAATCCATTTCAGCAGCAGATTCATTGGCAGGAGAAGCTTCCATTTTAGTATCTGGCTCTGCAACACCTTTGTTGTCGAAGGAAGCTACAGTTGTAACTCTAAGAGCGGCGACTACATCTGCAGCCTCAGTTGCAGTTTTAGCAGCACATTCATTGACAGGAGAAGCTCCCATTTTAATATCTGGCTCTGCAACACCTTGGTTGTCGAGGGGAGCTCCTGGTGTGGTGACTAAATCTGCTGCCTCAGTTGCAGCTTCAGAAGCAGATTCGTCGACAGGAGAAGCACCCATTTTAATATCTTGCTCTGCGTCACCTTTGTTGTCAAGGGGAGCTCCAGTTGTAACTTCCGACCTGATGGCTACGTCTGCTGCCTCAGTTGCAGCTTCGGAAGCAGATTTATGGATGGTAGGAGCTCCCATTTCAGTATCTGGATCTGCAACGCCTTTGTTGTCAAGGGGAGCCCCGGTTGTAATTCCCGATGAGGTGGCTACATCTGCTGCCTCAGTTGCAGCTTCACTCACAAGACAAAGTCCCCCTGAAACTTCTGTCTCAGCAACAGCTTCATCGGCGAGAGAAGCTCCACTTATAACCTCTGGCCCAGCGATCGATCCACTCACAAGGGAAACTCCCACTGAAACGTCTCGCTCCCCAGCAGCTTCATCAGCGAGAGAAACTCCACTCATAACTTCTGTCTCAGTGATCGATCCACTCACAAGAGAAGCTCCCCCGATAACCTCCGGGTCAGTGACAGAGCCATTCACAAGAGGAGTTGCCACTCCAACCTCCTGCTCAGCAGTAGCTTCATCAACAACATGGACTCCTTCCATGACTACCGGCTCAGTAGCAGCTTCGCTGACCAGAGTAGTCTCCTCCATAGATTCTGGCCTCACAGAACCTTTAATCACAGAGTGCTCATGGCCCACCTCACATTCTTGAGCTGGAATCATTTGTCAAACACCAAGAGAACAAATATTTCAAACATTAGTAGCAAGCCAATCATTTTTTGAATAAAAAGCCAAGCATTTTTGTTTGGAGAATAGAAGAAGCTACACGTTTTTAAGCACTGAAGTGACCGAAAAAAACAGTAGTAGGGTGTGGCAGCGTAGAAGGCACCTTCAAGGACGGGAGGTTGCTGAGGTAGGCGGGCGCGGTGGTCCTGGTCGCCCTTGAGCAGCTCGCCCTCCGGCTCCAGGCCGGCAATGTGCCCCTTGTGCTTAACCCCGTCCGGAGCAACCTGCGATTCCGCGGAACGCACAAGCGAGCGTGAGGACCGGACCCCCGTTCCAGCCGAGCCAAAATCGCCGCTTTCCCCAGAGGGCAGGCAGGGCGATGTAATGCGGATGGGGGAGGGGGAGGGGGGAGTGGGTACCTGCGGGTCGGAGCCGCGGGTGAGCTCGCAGATGGCGCAGTCGTCGGCGGCGGCGTGGAGCCAGGGCCGGGTGCGGCGGGGGCGCGGCGGGGGCCGAGGAGGCGAGCAGGCGCGCGGCGTAGCGCCGGATGCGCATGGCGGTGGCCGGGGGCGGGGGCGGGGGCGGGGGCGAGAGGCGGGGCGGAGGGGTGGGGAATTTTGGGGGGAGCAGCACCGCGTGGGGAGGGGGAGGGGAAGGGGGGGAGGGAATTTTCTGGTGGCGTGGCGTGGTGTGGTGCGGTGGCTCCTCCTCTCGGGCCCGAGCTCCTGCTTGCTGTGGGGGGTGGGGGGTGGGGGGTGGGGGCTGGGCTCGCTCTCACCGCGGCGTCAGCTAGGGTTGCTGCCGTGACCCGACCAAATTGACGGGGCGCCGTCTGCCTCCTCCAGTGGGTGTGGTGTGGGTGCGGAAGTGCTCTTCTCCTCCTTGGTCCTCTTGGGAAGCCCAACCGCCGTCAAAACCGGGTGCCGCTGAAATTACTCGTAAATTTTTATGTGGAAAGGCGGAAGCCCTGCCCATTTGATTACGGAAATGCTAAAAATCTGATGTCGAATTTTTAAGCATGGCAAATCGAATATTGTTTATATGGCAAATTGCGTGTTTCGAACATGCTAGCTGAGCATTGCGCCAAAACATGCTCGCAACCCTTTTCATCGGGAATCAGGACGCGACATATGGTCCCTCGTTTCGCAAGAGGCGGTGGGCGGAAGATCGGGATCCGGCACATAGCCGGTGTGATGGCCTCAAAACGGCCCAGCAAACGAAGCGCATTTCGCTTCGACTATGACCCTAGGCCAGACGAGACTACCTGCTAAGTTTAAGCATATAAATAAGCGGAGGACAAGAAGCTTACAAGGATTCTGTTGTGGAATTGTCACGGCAGATGTCCTAGTGTGAGGACTTAGTCGTGAGGCCAACGCATCTATGTGGTAACTTGAGAGGGGTTGAGCGGAATCGAGAGATGCAACACAAGACAAGGGTTTAGACAACTTCGGACCCCCAGGAAACATCATCCGGTAACAACCCCACGTGCTGTTTGTGGCTATGTCTTATTATCATCACGAGGGAGTCGTCGTAAACCGGCTCTCCTAGTTATGTCTAGCCCTAAAGATCCTCTCCCTCTTGGGGTGCCCTGCCCCTCCTTATATAAGTTGAAGGGGCGGGTTACATGAGAAGTCCCAGTAGAACTAGGATTAGTCTATCTTCTATTACAAGCCAGATACAAGTCCGGGTCTTGATTTCTTGTAAAGGAAATATTCCTCACGCCTTTCCTCTTTAAGCCGGCCCACCATATCATGAGCCGGTCTTTTAGGCATTAGGCCTTGTCATCCATCTGAAACACTCGCCGGGTCACCAATGAGTCTTCAGGCTCGTGAGTCGTCACACCAGTGAACCGCCAGACACGTGAGTCGCCAATCCTCTGGCGGGTCACCAATGAAACGACAAGTCCGGCCAGGTCATACCGCGGGGTATATCCCCGACATTAGCCCCCAGTTTAATTTGGATTTATCCATGTTAAACTGATCCTGTAAATAAAACTCAAAAACAAATTTAACAGGTTGTGCTCCGGGTTAAATATTCTTGTAAGCCGGCACCTGAACATCCTTAAGTCCTTGTCATTTCCTTCTTCTAGAAAATCCGGGTGAATAGACCAGCTTCATAATCAATTTGCTTGTAGAAGAAAATATTGTAAATAAAGAATCCATTTGAGTCGGCCTTCAATGCTCTGACTTGACAAAATATTGGTCTTCAAATATTCAACTGATATTCAGCCGGCTTGAAGATGTAGAACTTGCCGGTTTATGATTACCAACATTGCCAGGTTATAAAAACTGATGATTCCGTGTCACATCCCTAGTTCTGGTATGATCCTAGGCTTGCTTTGTGCATTATGTTTAAATTTCAAATGAAATTGAAATGGGGATGTTTCAAACCCTAGCACCAAAGCAAATTCAAATAGGTTTAAATTAAAAATGGAATTTCAGTGAACCCAAAATGCTTTTCAAAAATGTTCATGGTCTTTGGGAAAATGTTGGAAACAACAACCAGGGGTGATGCACATTTTTACTAGACATTTTGGATTTTTGAATGAACCCATATGTATTTGAATTGGAGCTGTTTAAAATAATATAAATATTTTAGAGGCTCCAAAAATGTTGGAATTTGGTGAGGGCCTCTGGTATATTATAACTAGTGGTCACAAGGAATCTCAACATTTTTATATTTGTGCTGGTATTTATTTTTAAGTCAAAAACAAATGTCAGAAATAGAAAAGAAAACAAAAAAGGGAAAACACTTACCTGAGGCCTGGCTTACCTGGCACCCCCAGCCGACCCAGCAGAGGCCCAGCCCACTGGCCACTGCCAGTCACCACTTACCTCCCGCCAGGAGGACGCCGAGCGCGTGGCCGACGCACGCCGGCGCACGCCCGGCCACCTCCTGCTTGCCGCCTCCCTCTAGACGCCCCTGGAGACGCCACACAGCCTCCCCGACCCCCTCTCACTCTCCCCCGTGCTTCTCCTCTCCTCTGTCACCCTCTCTCGCACGCACCCGAGCGCAGCCGACGCCACTGCTCGCCGTTGCCGCGGCCACTGCCTCCCCCTCGTCCCTCCGTCGTGTCCACGCGCTCCGTCGCTGTGGGCTACGCCTCCTCGACGAGACGCACGGCGCCGGAAGCCCCTAGACGCTGCAAGCACCGCCGTTCCCCTCGTCGGCCACCGAAGATCCTCGCCGTCGATTCGCTGCCCACCGGCCGTCCCCGCGGCTGCCGAGTCCTCCGTTAGCCTCGCTGTGAGCTCCTCTGCCGTTTCCCTCTCTCACCATGCTCTGTTGCGCCGTGTACCCGCCTTTTCCACCCCGGCCGAAGCCATCGCCGCCGCCGCCCCTCGCCGTCGTGGCCACAGCTGCCGCAGCTCGCAGCCGAGCTCGCCGTTGCACTCAGTGCACTCTGGCGAGTCGAGCGGACCCGCTCGCAGCTCCTGCTGTGCCCCAAAACACCCCGCACGCACCTGGCCGAACTCCGGCCGCCGCACTCGTCGTCGCCGGCGCCACTCCGGCCGCTCCCCGGCCGCGCCACCACCACGGCTGGATGCGGACGAGCGTCCGCACCCCGTAGCTGCACTCCGCGTGCCAAATAGCCCCCTGTAGGCAAAACCCGCAGCGCACCGCCGCGTTTGGCTTGCCGGCGGCTAAACGCCGGCGGCCGCTGACCTTTGACTGGCGTGGGTTGACCCCCATAGCCCAGTTTGACCTCCCCCTCTCTCTCACTGACTTACGGGCCCCGCCCGACTAATTACTTTAGTTAGCTTTAATTAACTAGCTAGATTAGCTACTACGGTCACTGACTAGTGGGCCCTGCCCAGTTAGTTAGGACTAACTAACTTAGTTAGTTGACTGGGTCACTGACCAGTGGGACCCACTGGTCAGGTTTGACCTGGTCAGCCCCGTTGACTCGCTTACGTCATGCTGACGTAGAGCTGACGCAATAATTGATTTCTGGAATTATTTTAACTCAGGAAATTCCAGAATATTGCCTAAACTTCAAAAAATCATAGAAATTCAACTGTAGCTCAGAATGAAATAAATTATATATGAAAAATTATCAGAAAATGCAAGGAATCCATTTATGCCAGTTACATGCATGAAAAACCAACTTATACATGCTGTATAAGTGAAAACATAATATGGTGAATATGTGGACTCGTGTGCGTCTTCTCACCTCAAAGAAGTTTCTGATACTCGTAGTATAGGTTAGCCACTGAGTCAAAGCTGGCTTGCTGCTGTTAACTCCACCACCCCCCCTTGTTGATAATGTTGCATATGTAGATAGTTCTGATGTAAGACTTGCTGAGTACCTTTGTACTCACATTTGCTTATTTATGTTTTGCAGTTGGTTACACTAGTGACTTCGACGAGTAGCAATGCTAAAAATCTGACGTCGGATTTTTAAGCATGGCAAATTGAATATTTTTTATATGGCAAATTACGCGTTTCAAGCATGCCAGCTGAGCATCGCGCCAAAACATGCTCGCAGCCCTTCTCATCGGGAATCAGGACGCGGCATATGGTCCCTTGTTTCGCAAGAGGCGGTGGGCGGAAGATCGGGATCTGACACATAGCCGGTGTGATGGCCTCAGAACGACCCAGCAAACGAAGCGCATTTCGCTTCGATCATGACCCCAGGCCAGACGAGACTACCCGCTGAGTTTAAGCATATAAATAAAGCGGAGGACAAGAAGCTTACAAGGATTCTGTCATGGAATTGTCACGGCAGATGTCCTAGTGTGAGGACTTAGTCGTGAGGCCAACGCATCTGTGTGGTAGCTTGAGAGGGGTTGAGCGGAATCGAGAGATGCAACACAAGACAAGGGTTTAGACAGCTTCGGGCCCCGGGAAACATCATCCGGTAACAACCCTACGCGCCGTTTGTGGCTATGTCTTATTATCATCACGAGGGAGTCGCCGTAAACCGGCTCTCCTAGTTATGTCTAGCCCTAAAGATCCTCTCCCTCTTGGGGTGCCCTGCCCCTCCTTATATAAGTTGAAGAGACAGGTTACATGAGGAGTCCTAGTAGGACTAGGATTAGTGTATCTTCTATTACAAGCCAGATACAAGTCCGGGTCTTGATTTCTTGTAAGGGAAATATTCCTCACGCCTTTCCTCTTTAAGCCGGCCCACCATATCATGAGTCGGCCTTCTGGGCATTAGGCCTTGTCATCCATCTGAAACACCCGTCGGGTCACCAATGAGTCTTCAGGCTCGTGAGTCCTCACACCAGTGAACCGTCAGACACGTGAGTCGCCAATCCTCTGGCGGGTCACCAATGAAACGCCAAGTCTGGTCGGGACATATATCCGGTCGGGTCATACCGCGGGGTATATCCCCGACATTCGCCCCCAGTTTAATTTGGATTTATCCATGTTAAACTGATTCTGTAAACAAAACACAAAAACAAATTTAATAGGTTGTGCTCCGGGTTAAATATTCTTGTAAGCCGGCACCTGAACATCCTTAAGTCCATGTCATTTCCTTCTTCTAGAAAATCCGGGTGAATATACCAGCTTCATAATCAATTTGCTTGTAGAAGAAAATATTGTAAATAAAGAATCCATTTGATTCGACCTTCAATGCTCTGACTTGACAAAAATATTAGTCTTCAAATATTCAACTGATATTCAGCCGACTTGAAGATGTAGAACTTGCCGGTTTATGATTACCAACATTGCCAGGTTATAAAAACTGATGATTCCGGGTCATGACTGTTATAGGCACCGGGTCATGACTGTTGCCAACGCCGGTTCATGATTGTTGATGATGCCGGGTTATGATTGTTGCAGACACCGGGTCATAATGATTGGTGACGCCGGGTCAACCTGGTTTGCTCAAAACTGAGAATTTGAAAATATATCTCCCTTATATCCGTGTTACATGTAGCCCCCAAGTCTTGAGCAGAGAAAAGTGATGACTTAAGACTTACTTCAATATAAATAACCACTTTGAAGAAATCCATGTTGTTCATCTCAGTCGCTAGTAAAAAACTGAATATTCCATATATGTAGCCCCCAAGTGCAGGGTTGTCATGCTTTGTAGCAGCCTGGGACTTGTAATTGCCTTATACTCATGAAAACTTCAACCAGTGTAGCCCCCAAGGGTCGGGTCATTATGCAATAATGAGCAGGGACTTTGTATGTATGATCATATAGATTTCAAGCAGCAATGTGTAGCCCCCAAGGGCCGGCTTAGTAAGATAATACTAAGTTGGGACTTTATATATACTTCATTGAATTTAACCCTCACCATGGGCTTGAACCCACGTCCATAAGGTTAAAAGCTTTATACTCTACCAACCGAGTAGTGGACCTTTCAATATAATGGATTAAGGCTTGTGTACCTTGAATTTTTGACAGGAGCAATTGGTAGCCCCCAAGGGCCGGCTCATTCTGATGTGACGAGTCAGGTCTTCAATAAGGCAAGTAAAAAATGACCTTGCATTAGCCCCAAGTGCTACGGTGCATGCTGACAGTGACATGGGACTTGCATATTTGATGTAATCTCAACTTGAATAATGTAGCCCCCAAGTGTCGGGTCGTAAGCCTGCAGCGACTCGGGACTATTCCTTTCATTGTAGAATGAATCATATCCAAATAATAGCCATTGCGCTGAAGCGACTTTTAAAACCTTAATCATAATACTGGTTATTGATAACCATAATAAAAATCTAGCCATGTTGGCTATTAAAGATTTGAATAATATAGCCTGGCCTGAAAAACCGATTCCTGCCGTATAAACCAGTATATCCATGCACATATGATGCATGATATGATGATGTAATGATGATGCAATGTATGATGCAATATATGATGATGTATGTGTATGATAACAGAATACTTCAATGAAACTAGCATGATAGCCACTGGAGTATCCTCGCTTTCTGTAAGCCGGCTCTCACATGACCCAATCGATGTTTTAACCTGGATAAGTTCAGATATGACTTATTGAGAGTACACGAGGTCGGAGTAGCATCAAGCAAACATGCAAGTTTAACCAAATTTCAATGAATGCGACTTAGTAGCCTGGATCTATCCTGACTATCTGTAATCCGTGCTCTCACATAACAGCCGGCGTTTTAACCTTAACAAGCTCATGATCTTTGGTGAATACACCGTAAAAGATTGATTGTTAAGAGTTCAGCGGGTCAATCAGGATTACCTGATGAAGAAGCAGCTGGTATACAGGTAGGATGACCCGGAAAGGTTATGTCCTCTTTGGTGAATACACCTATGTTTGAACAAGATAACCTGGAAACTTTGGTGAATACATCTGGTGTTCCAAGCCAGTCAAGAGGGTAGTAATGCTATGTTCTCTTTGGTGAATACACCTATGTTTGAACAGGAAGCCCCCAAGTGACATATTCGTGAGCTGTGCTTGCCGGGTACCTATGTTTGAGTTGTGTTGTGCATCCAACTCTCTTTGGTTCGTGTAATTTTTCTGAGAACTCGAACTTGCGAGAGATTAATTCTTTTAAACCGGAATTTCAAACCGGATATTGAAAGTTTCAAAGCTTTGTGAGAGACCAATTTACCTTGAACTGGATTTTAAACCGGAATTCTTCTTTTTAAGCCGGAAATTTTCTAACGGCCTTTAAACATTTGCTAATAAGGTAATAACCTCCGGGGCCGGGTTATTTTTCCCTCCAATGACCCCGAGTTCTTGAATTCACTGAAACCAGCCAATTCTGCCGAGTCATATTATTGTAGCCCATGAGTCTCAAGACGATTCAAGGAGTTGGCTTGAGATTCTTTATATTTGACTGTGATATAAACCGGCATGAATCATTCAACAACTCAGTGATATAATAGTCCCTTTTGTAGTAGACAACTTGTCCTGCATTAGAGAGCTTGCAAACCAGAGTAATTGTTCTTTTTAAAGAAAGCAATATGTAATATAAGAATGTACTGGATTGATTTCACCTGATATGTTAGGCCGGAAACTATTCACTGCGGAGTTGATAATCACTGAAATCAATCACGGGTGAGTCGACCGCAGGAGCAGACAAATGAGTCGGCCGCGACGTTGTAAACCGCTGCAGACGGGCGAGTCAATCGCAGGCGCGGTATACCGCGCAGACGGCGAGTCAATCGCGGGCGCGGTCCGAATGAGTTGAGGTGGATCGAGCTGCACGGGCGGTGGCTTGCACACGCCCATTCAACAACAAGCGAGTGCGGATGCGAGCGCATGATGATGCTAACACACACTCCATAGGCATAGCATGTCACCACCCCCTTTTTTTGTAATCATTATCCTGCACAAAATATGTCACGGACAAGAGTAATTGTTATTTGACAAAAAACAATATGTACCAATAAAATAGACGTAGATAAACATCACCTGACTTGTCCGAACGATGGATGATCCGTATATATAGCGTCCATGAATAACCTGTTGGGGACGTAGCAGAATTTTCAAAATTTTCTACGCATCACCAAGATCAATCTATGGAGTCATCTAGCAACGAAGAAGAGGAGTGCATCTACATACCCTTGTAGATCGCGAGCGAGAAGCGTTCAAGAGAACGGGGTTGATGGAGTCGTACTCGTCGTGATCCAAATCACCGATGACCGAGCGCCGAACGGACGGCACCTCCGCGTTCAACACACGTACGGTTGGGAAGACGTCTCCTCCTTCTTGATCCAGCAAGGGGGAAGGAGAGGTTGATGGAGATCCAGCAGCACGACGGCGTGGTGGTGGAAGCAGCGGGGATCTCGGCAGGGCTTCGCCAAGCTCAGCGAGAGGGAGAGGTGTTACGAGGGGAGAGGGAGGCGCCAGGGGCTAGGGTGCGGCTCCCATGCGCCTCCCCACTATATATAGGGGTGGAGGGGGCTGGTTTCTTGCCCTCCAAGTCCATTGGGGCGTTGGCAAAGGTGGGGGAAAGAAATCCCATCATTTCCCTTCCCCACCGATTGTTATCCCCCCTTTTTAGGGATCTTGATCTTATCCCTTCGGGATATGATCTTATTCCTTCTAAGGGGGGATCTTGGTGCGCCTTGACCAGGGGTGTGGGGCCTTGCCCCCACTACCCACGTTCATGTGGGTCCCCCCATGCAGGTGGGCCCCACTCCGGAACCTTCTAGAACCTTCCCGGTACAATACCGAAAAATCCCGAACATTTTCCGGTGGCCAAAATAGGACTTCCTATATATAAATCTTTACCTCCGGACCATTCCGGAACTCCTCGTGACGTCCGGGATCTCATCCGGGACTCCGAACAACTTTCGGGTTACCGCATACTAATATCTCTACAACCCTAGCGTCACCGAACCTTAAGTGTGTAGACCCTACGGGTTCGGGAGACATGCAGACATGACGAGACGACTCTCCGGGTCAATAACCAAAAGCGGGATCTGGATACCCATGTTGGCTCCCACATGTTCCACGATGATCTCATCGGATGAACCACGATGTCGAGGATTCAATCAATCCCGTATTCAATTCCCTTTGTCCAGCGGTATTGTACTTGCCCGAGATTCGATCGTCGGTATCCCGATACCTTGTCAATCTCGTTACGGCAAGTCTCTTTACTTGTTCCGTAACACATCATCCCGTGATCAACTCCTTGGTCACATTGTGCACATTATGATGATGTCCTACCGAGTGGGCCCAGAGATACCTCTCCGTCACGGAGTGACAAATCCCAGTCTCGATTCGTGCCAACCCAACAACACTTTCGGAGATACCCGTAGTGCACCTTTATAGCCACCCAGTTACGTTGTGACGTTTGGCACACCCAAAGCATTCCTACGGTATCCGGGAGTTGCACAATCTCATGGTCTAAGGAAATGATACTTGACATTAGAAAAGCTTTAGCATACGAACTACACGATCTTTGTGCTAGGCTTAGGATTGGGTCTTGTCCATCACATCTCTCCTAATGATGTGATCCCGTTATCAACGACATCCAATGTCCATGGTCAGGAAACCGTAACCATCTATTGATCAACGAGCTAGTTAACTAGAGGCTTACTAGGGACATGGTGTTGTCTATGTATCCACACATGTATCTGAGTTTCCTATCAATACAATTCTAGCATGGATAATAAACGATTATCATGAACAAGGAAATATAATAATAACCAATTTATTATTGCCTCTAGGGCATATTTCCAAACAGTCTCCCACTTGCACTAGAGTCAATAATCTAGTTCACATCGCCATGATTAACACTCACAGGTCACATCGCCATGTGACCAACATCCAAAGAGTTTACTAGAGTCAATAATCTAGTTCACATCACTATGTGATTAACACTCAATGAGTTCTGGGTTTGATCATGTTATGCTTGTGAGAGAGGTTTTAGTCAACGGGTCTGCAACATTCAGATCCGTATGTACTTCGCAAATCTCTACTGCTATATTTGGAGCCATTTCAAATAACTGTTCTACTTGGAGCTATTCTAAATTGTTGCTCCATTATACGTATCCGGTATCTCTACTCAGAGCTATCCGGATAGGTGTTAAGCTTGCATCGACGTAACTCTTTACGTCGAACTCTTTATCACCTCCATAACCGAGAAACATATCCTTATTCCTCTAAGGATAATTTTGACCGCTATCTGGTGATCTACTCCTAGATCACCTTTGTACCCTCTTGCCAGATATGTGGCAAGGCACACATCAGGTGCGGTACTCAGCATGGCATACCGTATAGAGCCTATGACAAAAGCATAGGGGACGACCTTCGTCCTTCCTCTTTCTTCTGCCGTGGTCGAGCTTTAAATCATAACTTCATACCTTACAACTCAGGCAAGATCCTTCTTTGACTGGTCCATCTTGAACACCTTCAAGATCATGTCAAGGTATGTGCTCATTTGAAAGTACCATTAAGCGTTTTGATCTATCCTTATAGATCTTGATGCTCAATGTTCAAGTAGCTTAATCCAGGCTTTCCATTGAAAAACACTTTCCAAATAACCCTATATGCTTTCCAGAAATTCTACATCATTTCTGATCAACAATATGTCAACAACATATACTCATCAGAAATTCTATAGTGCTCCCACTCACTTCTTTGGAAAATACAAGTTTCTCATAAACTTTGTATAAACCCAAAGCTTTGATCATCTCAAAGCGATACATCCAAACTCCGAGATGCTTACTCCAGTCCTTAGAAGGATTGCTGGAGCTTTGCATTACTTGTTAGCATTTTTTCAAGGACTTGACAAACCTTCTGTGTATCACATACAACCTTTCCTCAAGAAAATCGTCAAGGAAACAATATTTTGACATCGTATCTGCAAGATTTCATAAACAATGCAGTAACTGCTAACATAATTCCAACAGACTCTTAGCATCGCTACGAGTGAGAAAGTCTCATCATAGTCAACTCCTTGAACTTGTCGGAAAACATCTTAATGACAAGTCGAGCTTTCTTAATGGTGATACTTACCACCATTGTCCGTCTTTTTTTTAAAATCCATATGTACCCAACAGCCTTATGACCATCAAGCAGTTCTTCCAAAGTCTACACTTTGTTTTCATACATGGATCCTCTCTCGGATTTTATGGCCTCGAGCCATTTATCGGAATCCGGGCCCACCATCGCTTCTCCATAGCTCGTAGGTTCATTGTTGTCTAGCAACATGACTTCCAAGACAGGATTACGTACCACTCTGAAGTAGTACGCATCCTTGTCGTCCTACGAGGTTTGGTAGTGACTTGATCCGAAGTTTCATGATCACTATCATAAGCTTCCACTTCAATTGGTGTAGGTGCCACAGGAACAACTCCCTGTGCCCTGCTACACACTAGTTGAAGTGACGGTTCAATAACCTCATCAAGTCTCCACCATCCTCCCACTCAATTCTTTCGAGAGAAACTTTTCCTCGAGAAAGGACCCGATTCTAGAAACAATCCCTATTGCTTTCGGATCTGAGACAGGAGGTATACCCAACTGTTTTGGGTACTCTATGAAGATGCATTTATCCGCTTTGGGTTCGAGCTTATCAGCCTGAAACTTTTTCACATAAGCGTTGCAGCCCCAAACTTTTAAGAAATGACAGCTTAGGTTTCTCTAAACCATAGTTCATACGGTGTCATCTCATCGGAATTACGTGGTGCCCTATTTAAAGTGAATGTGGTTGTCTCTAATGCCTAACCCATAAACTATCGTGGTAATTCGATAAGAGACATCATGGTATGCATCATATCCAATAGGGTGCAGTTATGATGTTCGGACACACCATCACACTATGGTGTTCCAGGCTGTATTAGTTGTGAAACAATTTCCACAATGTCTTAATTCTGTGCCAAACTCGTAATTCAGATATTCATCTCTATGATCATATCATAGATTTTTATCCTCTTGTCACGACGATCTTCAACTTCACCCTGAAATTACTTGAACCTTTCAATAATTCAGACTCGTGATTCATCAAGTAAATATACTTAGCATCTACTCAAATCATCTGTGAAGTAAGAATATAACGATATCCACTACATGCCTCAGCACTCATTGGACTGCACACATCAAGATGTATTACTTCCAACAAGTTGCTTTCTTGTTCCATCTTACTGAAAACGAGGCCTTTCAGTCATCTTGCTCATGTGGTATGATTTGCATGTCTCAAGTGATTCAAAATCAAGCGAGTCCAAAGATCCATCAACATGGAGCTTCTTCATGCGTTTTATACCATTGTGACTAAAATTGCAGTGCCACAAGTATGTGGTACTATCATTACTATCTTATATCTTTTGGCATGAACATGTGTATCACTACGATCGGGATTCGATAAACCATTCATTTTAGGTGCAAGACCATTGAAGGTATTATTCAAATAAACAGA
Source organism: Triticum urartu (assembly GCF_003073215.2). Lineage (NCBI taxonomy): Eukaryota > Viridiplantae > Streptophyta > Magnoliopsida > Poales > Poaceae > Triticum > Triticum urartu. The sequence continues at coordinate 586,138,129 of NC_053025.1, forward strand.
GTAACCATTATTCTCCTTAAATGAATAACCGTATTGCGATAAACATAATCCAATCATGTCTATGCTCAACGCAAACACCAAATAACACAATCCCTGATGGTAAACGGAGCGTGCGATGCTTGATCACATCAACCTTGGAAACACTTCCAACACATATCATCGTCTCACCTTTGACTAGTCTCCGTTTATTCCGTAGCCTTTCATTTCGAGTTACCAACACTTAGCAACCGAACCGGTATCTAATACCCTGCTGCTACTAGGAGTACTAGTAAAGTACACATTTAATATAATGTATGTCCAATACATACTTCTGTCAACCTTGCCAGCCTTCTCATCTACCAAGTATCTAGGGTGGTTCTGCTTCAGTGACCGTTCCCCTTATTACAGAAGCACTTAGTCTCGGGCTTGGGTTCAACTTTGGGTTTCTTCACTAGAGCAGCAACTGATTTGTCGTTTCATGAAGTATCCCTTTCTTGCCCTTGCCCTTCTTGAAACTAGTGGTTTTACTAACCATCAACAATTGATGCTCCTATTTGATTTCTACTTTCGCGGTGTCGCGAATAGCTCAAGGATCATCATATCTATCCCTGATATGTTATAGTTCATCACGAAGCTCTAGTAGCTTGGTGGCAGTGACTTTGGAGAACCATCACTATCTCATCTGGAAGATCAACTCCCACTCGATTCAAGCGATTGTAGTACTCATACAATCTGAGCACATGCTCAACGATTGAGCTTTTCTCCTTAGTGTTGCAGGCTTAAGAAACTTGTCAAAGGTCTCATACCTCTTGACGTGGGCACTAGCCTGAAATCCCAATTTCAGTCCTTGGAACATCTCATATGTTCTGCGATGTTTCAAAAACGTCTTTGGTGCCTCAATTCTAAACCATTTAGCATTACGCACTGAACTATCATGTAGTCATCAAAACGTGTATGTCAGATGTTCGCAACATCCACAACCGACGTTCGAGGTTCAGCTCACTGAGCGGTGCATTAAGGACATAATCCTTCTGCGCAGCAATGAGGACAATCCTCAGTTTACGGACCCAGTCCGCATAATTGCTACTATCAACTTTCAACTAAATTTTCTCTAGGAACATATCTAAAACAGTAGAACTAAAGCGTAAGCTACGACATAATTTGCAAAGTCCTTTTGACTATGTTCATGATAATTAAGTTCATCTGATTATTTAATGAACTCCCACTCAGATAGACATCCCTCTAGTCATCTAAGTGATACATGATCCGAGTCAACTAGGCCGTGTCCGATCATCACGTGAGACGGACTAGTCATCATCGGTGAACATCTTCATGTTGATCGTATCTTCTATACGACTCATGTTCGACCTTTCGGTCTTCCGTTCCGAGGCCATGTCTGTACATGCTAGGCTCGTCAAGTCAACCTAAGTGTATTGCGTGTGTAAATCTGGCTTACACCCGTTGTATTCGAACGTTAGAATCTATCACACCCGATCATCACGTGGTGCTTCGAAACAACGAACCTTCGCAACGGTGCACAGTTAGGGGGAACACCTTTTCTTGAAATTATTGCGAGGGATCATCTTATTTTAGCTACCGTCGTTCTAAGCAAATAAGATGTAAAACATGATAAACATCACATGCAATCAAATAGTGACATGATATGGCCAATATCATTTTGCTCCTTTTGATCTCCATCTTCGGGGCGCCATGATCATCATCGTCACGCATGACACCATGATCTCCATCATCATGATCTCCATCATCGTGTCTTCATGAAGTTGTCTCGTCATCTATTACTTCTACTACTATGGCTAACGGTTTAGCAATAAAGTAAAGTAATTACATGACGTTTATGTTGACACGCAGGTCATAAATAAATTAAGACAACTCCTATGGCTCCTGCCGGTTGTCATACTCATCGACATGCAAGTCGTGATTCCTATTACAAGAACATGATCAATCTCATACATCACATATATCATTCATCACATCCTTTTGGCCATATCACATCACACGGCATATGCTGCAAAAACAAGTTAGACGTCCTCTAATTGTTGTTGCAAATTTTTACGTGGCTGCTATAGGTTTCTTAGCAAGAACGTTTCTTACCTACGCCAAAACCACAACGTGATATGCCAATTTCTATTTACCCTTCATAAGGACCCTTTTCATCGAATCCGATCCGACTAAAGTGGGAGAGACAGACACCCGCTAGCCACCTTATGCAACTAGTGCATGTCAGTCGGTGGAACCCTCTCACGTAAGAGTACGTGTAAGGTCGGTCCGGGCCGCTTCATCCCACGATGCCGCCGAATCAAGATAAGACTAGTAACGGCAAGTAAATTGACAAAATTGACGCCCACAACTACTTTGTGTTCTACTCGTGCATAGAAACTACGCATAGACCTAGCTCATGATGCCACTATTGGGGAACGTAGCAGAATTTTAAAATTTTCTACGCATCACCAAGATCAATCTATGGAGTCATCTAGCAACGAGGAGAGGAGTGCATCTACATACCCTTGTAGATCGCGAGCGGAAGCGTTCAAGAGAACGGGGTTGATGGAGTCGTACTCGTCGTGATCCAAATCACCGATGACCGAGCGCCGAACGGACGGCACCTCCGCGTTCAACACACGTACGGTTGGGAAGACGTCTCCTCCTTCTTGATCCAGCAAGGGAAGGAGAGGTTGATGGAGATCCAGCAGCACGACGGCGTGGTGGTGGAAGCAGCGGGGATCTCGGCAGGGCTTCGCCAAGCTCAGCGAGAGGGAGAGGTGTTACGAGGGGAGAGGGAGGCGCCAGGGGCTAGGGTGCGGCTCCCATGCGCCTCCCCACTATATATAGGGGTGGAGGGGGCTGGTTTCTTGCCCTCCAAGTTCCATTGGGGCGTTGGCAAAGGTGGGGGAAAGAAATCCCATCATTTCCCTTCCCCACCGATTGTTATCCCCCCTTTTTAGGGATCTTGATCTTATCCCTTTGGGACATGATCTTATTCCTTCTAAGGGGGGATCTTGGTGCGCCTTGACCAGGGGTGTGGTGCCTTGCCCCCACTACCCACGTTCATGTGGGTCCCCCCATGCAGGTGGGCCCCACTCCGGAACCTTCTAGAACCTTTCCGGTACAATACCGAAAAATCCCGAACATTTTCCGGTGGCCAAAATAGGACTTCCTATATATAAATCTTTACCTCTGGACCATTCCGGAACTCCTCGTGACATCCAGGATCTCATCCGGGACTCCGAACAACTTTCGGGTTACCGCATACTAATATCTCTACAACCCTAGCGTCACCGAACCTTAAGTGTGTAGACCCTACGTGTTCGGGAGACATGCAGACATGACCGAGACGACTCTCCGGTCAATAACCAACAACGGGATCTGGATACCCATGTTGGCTCCCACATGTTCCACGATGATCTCATCGGATGAACCACGATGTCGAGGATTCAATCAATCCCGTATTCAATTCCCTTTGTCCAGCGGTATTGTACTTGCCCGAGATTCGATCGTCGGTATCCGATACCTTGTTCAATCTCGTTACCGGCAAGTCTCTTTACTCGTTCCATAACACATCATCCCGTGATCAACTCCTTGGTCACATTGTGCACATTATGATGATGTCCTACCGAGTGGGCCCAGAGATACCTCTCCGTCACACGGAGTGACAAATCCCAGTCTCGATTCGTGCCAACCCAACAGACACTTTCGGAGATACCCGTAGTGCACCTTTATAGCCACCCAGTTACGTTGTGACGTTTGGCACACCCAAAGCATTTCTATGGTATCCGGGAGTTGCACAATCTCATGGTCTAAGGAAATGATACTTGACATTTAGAAAAGCTTTAGCATACGAACTACACGATCTTTGTGCTAGGCTTAGGATTGGGTCTTGTCCATCACATCATTCTCCTAATGATGTGATCCCGTTATCAACGACATCCAATGTCCATGGTCAGGAAACCATAACCATCTATTGATCAACGAGCTAGTTAACTAGAGGCTTACTAGGGACATGGTGTTGTCTATGTATCCACACATGTATATGAGTTTCCTATCAATACAATTCTAGCATGGATAATAAACTATTATCATGAACAAGGAAATATAATAATAACCAATTTATTATTGCCTCTAGGGCATATTTCCAACATAACCCGCGGTAGTTTCGTGGCGCTTTAATCACTCTCTCGAGGAGACTTTAAACCGGGGCGGCTCTTGTTTGAAGAAACGGATAAAACCCGGTGGGTCAAAACCCGCAGATGAGTGATAACCCACAAGTATAGGGGATCGCAACAGTTTTCGAGGGTAGAGTATTCAACCCAAATTTATTGATTCGACACAAGGGGAGCCAAAGAATATTCTCAAGTATTAGCAGCTGAGTTGTCAATTCAACCACTCCTGGAAACTTAATATCTGCAGCAAAGTATTTAGTAGCAAAGTAATACTCCTTCCATTCCTAAATATAGGGTGTATAGTTTTTGGCACGGAAATTAAAGAACACACATGGAGGGAAAATTTCACAAGTTTTGGGTGACATTACACCCGACTAATTGGCATGATAAAATAGAGGAGATTGCCTAATATAGGTAAATGTAATCAAATCCCTAAAAAGATTATCCAAACGAGTGATGCAACGCAATACACCTTATATTTTGGGTTTTTTCTCAAAAATCTATACACCTTATATCAAGGAACGGAGGGAGTATGATAGTAGTGGTAACGGTAGCAAAAGGTAATGATAGCAAAAGGTAATGTTTTTGGTGTTTTGTAGTGATTGTAACAATAGCAACGGAAAAGTAAATAAGCGAAGAACAATATATGGAAAGCTCGTAGGCAATGGATTGGTGATCGAGAATTATGCCGGATGCGGTTCATCATGTAACAGTCATAACCTAGGGTGACACAGAACAAGCTCCAATTCATCAATGTAATGTAGGCATGTATTCCGAATATAGTCATACGTGCTTATGGAAAAGAACTTGCATGACATCTTTTGTCCTACCCTCCCGTAGTAGCGGGGTCCTAGCGGAAACTAAGGGATATTAAGGCCTCCTTTTAATAGAGTACCGGACCAAAGCATTTACACATGGTGAATACATGAACTCCTCAAACTATGGTCATCACCGGGAGTGGTCCCGATTATTGTCACTTCGGGGTTTCCGGATCATAACACATAGTAGGTGACTATAGACTTGCAAGATAGGATCAAGTACTCACATATATTCATGAAAACATAATAGGTTCAGATCTGAAATCATGCCACTCGGGCCCTAGTGACAAGCATTAAGCATAGCAAAGTCATAGCAACATCAATCTCAGAACATAGTGGATACTAGGGATCAAACCCTAACAAAACTAACTCGATTACATGATAAATGTCATCCAACCCATCACCGTCCAGCAAGCCTACAATGGAATTACTCACGCACGGCGGTGAGCATCATGAAATTGGTGATGGAGGATGGTTGATGATGACGATGGCGACGGATTCCCCTCTCCGGAGCCCCGAACGGACTCCAGATCAGCCCTCCTGAGAGGTTTTAGGGCTTGGCGGTGGCTCCGTATCGTAAAACGCGATGAATCCTTCTCCCTTATTTTTTCTCCCCGAAAGTGAATATATAGAGTTGGAGTTGAGGTCGGAGGAGCTCCAAGGGCCCACGAGGTAGGGGGGCGCGCCCCCACCCTTGTGGCTAGGGTGTGGGCCCCTGGCCTTGATCTTTTGCCAGTATTTTTTATTATTTCCAAAAATACGCTCCGTGGAGTTTCAGGTCATTCCGAGAACTTTTGTTTCTGCACATAAATAACACCATGGCAATTCTGCTGAAAACAGCGTCAGTCCGGGTTAGTTCCATTCAAATCATGCAAGTTAGAGTCCAAAACAAGGGCAAAAGTGTTTGGAAAAGTAGATACGACGGAGACGTATCAACTCCCCCAAGCTTAAACCTTTGTTTCTCCTCAAGCAATTCAGTTGACAAACTGAAAGTGATAAAGAAAAACTTTTACAAACTCTGTTTGCTCTTGTTGTTGTAAATATGTAAAGCCAGCATTCAAGTTTTCAGCAAAGATTATAGACTAACCATATTCACAATAACGCATAGGTCTCATGTTTACTCATATCAATGGCATAATCAACTAGCAAGCAATAATAATAAATCTCGGATGACAACACTTTCTCAAAACAATCATAATATGATATAACAAGATGGTATCTCGCTAGCCCTTTCTGAGACTGCGAAACATAAATGCAGAGCACCTTTAAAGATCAAGGACTGACTAGACATTGTAATTCATGGTAAAAGAGATCCAGTCAAGTCATACTCAATGTAAACTAACAGTAATGAATGCAAATTGTCGTGGTTTTGTCACGGCAGATGTCCTAGAGAAAGGACTTAGTCGTGGAGCCATCGCGACGGGTTAGCTTGAAGGGGTTAAAGCGGACACAAGGACGCAAGAGAGTTTATACTAGTTCGGCCCCTTCGATGAAGGTAAAAGCCTACGCCTAGTTGTGATGGAATTGATGGGTGTTTCGATGACTAGGGAGCAAATAAGCTTCGCCTATGTCTCGAGTTGTCGTCTGTTGTCCTTGAACCGCCACCGGGTCGTCCCCTTATATACATGGGTGACGCCCGTCGGTTTACAGAGTCCCAACACCGGCTCATAGATGTGTCCGGTTTGGTATCTACTTATTCCTAACTTACAATACAAGTTACATATTGACGCCGGTTTACGGCTACAGGCTCTCCACCGATTATGGGTCTTGAGCCCTCATCTATCTTCATGGGCTTTAACATGCTTAACTATTGATGAAGTTAATCCGGCCCAGATAGGCCGGTTTACGCCCAGTAGTAATATCCCCAACATTAGGCCCCAGATTGATTTGAACAGGTTCATGTCAATCCTTAGCAAAAACTTCATCTTCAACATCTTCTTGTAGTTTGGTGAACCGCCGTGATGTCATCTTCTCTGATTGCTGTGACGTCATTTGTCATAAAGAAATTATCCATGATACCTTCCTGTTTAGTAGATCTGCGATAATCGAGGCGATAGCTCTGTTTCCAAACTTGCGGCCCCTTGATTTTCGCGCCTGACCCTTGTCCCTTGCTTTATAAATAGGACTGAAGGGTCATTTCTTTTCCCCTTCGTGCCCTTCTGCTTCATCTTCCTCGCGTCGCCCAGTCTTCGGAGCTCCGCCGCCGCCGTCGACCTCTGCACCAACCTTGGCCGCTGCATCACCCTGAACGTACCAGAGCACCGCGACGACCTTCCGCTTCTTCCTCAGCTCCGGTAAGTCTTCTATCCCTTTCATCATAGATCTGTTCTAGGGTTTCCATGTTCTCCAGTGTTCATCGCTTGCTTCTTGTTCATATGATAGATCCTTAGACGAGTCTGTGAATCTTCGCTCTGTGTAGCAGTAGTTTTTATCATCCGTCTTCACTGTCCGTCATATTAAGACCATAGATCTTATCCGTACCTTTGCCTATTGATTTGGCACTGCTCCTTTTGGGCCTTGAATATTTATCTCCTTTATAAACATGTTCTAGATCCAAAGTTGTAGTATAATCTTGTGAAATCTGTTTTTGCGTACTTACTCATCTGTAGTCTTGACTGTTCAACGCTTAGACCAGGCGGTTTAACTTTGTAGAAAAATTTGACAAACCGATATATACCATTAGTCCCCTTGTTGAACCGCCAGATGTTGGTTGCTTCATGAAACTCCGGTTCAGATAGTTCTGTCTCCGGTTTAATAGTGCCCATACCAACGTACCTTGATCAAATGCATTTTTGAACCAGGATCTTCTACCTTGTAGATTCCATCATGGCCAAGCAAGTGTATGAGTGCAATTGGGTCCCTTCTCGCGTCACAGAGGATCAACTGGACGATTTAGTCCTGATTGGCGCCTTGGGCAGTAAAGACACCATCCATTGGAGGGCTCCTGGCAAAGAATGCCCCCCACACCTCGAGAAGGAGAGGTTGTTGTTTTCGTAGATCACTTAGCCCGGGGCTTTAAGCTGCCCTGTTCTAAATTTTACCGGGATGTTTTAGCCGATTTCCAACTCCATCCGCAAGACACTGGCCCCAACTCTGTTACAAATATGTGCCACTTCCAAGTGCTCTGTGAGGTGTTCTTTCAAGAGGAGCCCACAATGGAATTATTCAGAGATCTTTTCCATCTAAACCGCCGTACTGAGTTTACTGATGGCTCCAATACGGAGTTGGGTGGCATGGCGATTCAAAAAAGGAAAGAGGTCACATACCCTCATGCCAAGCTGCACAGTCACCCCAAGGAGTGGAATCAGACATGGTTCTACTGCAAAGACACCTCCCCTGCTGGTGAGAATCCCTTGCCTGGCTTTCGTCCGGAGTGACTCAGCAATACACACCCTTTTCCTCAAAGATTGACTGCCCAGGAGAGAAGCAAATATGCTCCCCAGCTGTCAAAGCTCAGAGCCTTTATGGCCAACGGTTTAACAGGGGTTGATCTCGCTCGCTGTTGGATATCATGGAGCATACTGCCCCTTAGTCAGCGCTCCTGTTTGATGTGCGAGTATACTGATAATGTTGATGACCCACTGCGACATTCAAAACTCCAGCTCTCCGGTGAAGAAATCACAGAGGCTGTGCGTAAGATACTGAATGAACTGGAGCACGTTTGCGCTAGAACCGGCCTGCTTCCCTTCTGTACCACCAACAAACCGCCAGCTGTAAGACTTTGATTTTTCTCTTTGCTGAATCTGTTATTGACATGTCTGGTCATTGTTTTTAATATCAGTGTCTGCATAATCAGGGCGATGATCCGTTTTGGAGCAAAAAGCTGCCGCAGGAGAAAACAGATAAACCGGAAAGAGCAACCTGGCAAAAGACTAAAGCTGTGAAGAAGACTGCCCACCGGAAAAGAACCACTGCATCTTCTAATCCGGCCCCTGATGACGAGGTGGATAATCCGGACTTTGAGGTAGAGCTTGACTCACTTGGTTTATTTTTCATGCGTCTTATTGATGATGATATTTGTCAGGATGATGCCGAAGCTAGCCACGCGGATGTTGCAGAGGTAATTATTCTCTCTTCCGATTCAGAAACTTTGCCTTCACAAAAAATCCGTCAGGCAAACCGGAAAGTTAAATTTTCTCATCCTCTTGCTTATTTGGATCCTAAACTTCTTATGAAGACTCAACAAAATGAGGCTCGCCGCACCACCCGGCATAGCAGCCAGGTAGTTACCTCCGCCGGTTTACCGAACAGTCCGGTTCGGAAACGTCATTCCGAGGTCTCTAATTCGCTTGTCAGTGCTTGTCCTAAAGCGGGCTGCTTTCGTCAACCTCTTAATCCGTCTGACTCCGATTACCAGGTTATTTCCCACTCATCTTCTGGCGAGTCATCGGCTACTCAGCTCCCACCGCTCAAAACGGTGCTTGGGTAAGCTATATTTATTGTGATGTTTGCAGTATATTGCCTTAGAACATATGCTGTATTTAATTTTGTTATTCTTCTCAGGGCCAAACCTAGGCCAAGCAAGAAGGCCCGCCTGGATAAAGCGGCCGAAGAAGATGTCATTCTTGAACAAGGCAAAACATCCAATCTTGAAGCGGCTATTCCTGAGGATATTCCCAATGATCCACCGCAGCCAGATGATGATCTTATTGCTGAAGAGATACCTACTGATACCTCAGGTCCTATCCATCAGCCCACAGGTTCCATCCGGATTAAACGCTCCACCAGTCCAGCAAACCCTGCTGACAAGCCAACAGCTCCAGTGCAAACCGGCGGTACCAAGGATGATGAGGTTGTCATTACTGGTACTGGCCATACTGAGCCAAGCAACCCTGTCGCTTTATCCAAACATTCTGCCAAGGAAGAGTTTGCTACTTTTGTCAAAGGCAAGTGGAACGCCGATCTGACGACTTACGCTGCTCTGAATGCCCAAGATATCCATTCCGGCTATCTGAACCGGCTGTATACCAGCCGTGACTATGAAGCCGGTCTGGTTAACATGATGAAAGATAAATATGAGGTAACTTCCATATGCTCCTTCCTGCTTGTATGCTTTCATTCTTGCTGACTCTCCTAGCCCCTAAGGGCCGGTTCAACTTAGTGTAGTTAAACCGGTACTTTAAGTAATTGAAACTGCCGCATCAGAATACATATGATCAAATAGCCATTAGCCCCCAAGTGCCAAGTTGAATGCTTGTATTGATCTTGGGACTTTGTAAACATTTGAAAGATGAAGATCGAATACACATTAGCCCCCAAGTGCTAAGCGCATAACTTGTTATGTGGTTGGTACTTGAATCCTTCTACCGATTTGTTGAAACATATATCTGTATGCCTGCAGGCGGAGCTGAAGGCGAAAGAAAACCAAGTCATCGATCTGCAAGAAAACCTGAAAACCCAACAGGCTGAAACCTCCAAAGCAAAAGAGGAATTGGCCAGTGCCTTAAGCACCATGGAACAACTTAAGGAGAACTTCAAGAAGAAACGGGCGGATTGGGCCACTGAAAAGGCCGCTTTGATCAAACGAGCAGAGGATGCCGAGGCCGCACTAAAACCAGTGACGGATGAACTGACCAGCATAAAGCGGCACGTTCATGCCATGACCACTGCTATCTTTGGTAAGTCAGCTTGCCTTCTGAATTGGTTCTGCCTTCTTACAGAGTCGCCGGTTTATTAACCCTTTATGGTATTTCAGGGACACGCATTGGTCACTTGGGGTCAGATGTGAGGAAGAAATTGAAAGCCGCCTATACCTTGGCTGAACAATTGTATACTGGTGCCCAGCGGATCATCTGTACCGCGTCTCATAACAAACCGTCGCCCACTTTGATTCAAGATACTCTGATGAAACTGTCAGTGCTTCCTGCCCGGGTTGAAGAGCTGAAGAAATCTGCTGCTCGAACCGGTGCAATCAATGCTTTAATCCGAGCAAAAGCCTGGGTGCCGGATTTTGATCCTATTGAAGCGGCTCAGGGCTATCCCAGCTTGAAGGAAGACGGGTCAGAATTTGGTGAAGCGGATTTGCGAGCAATAAACCGGGAGGTACGTCCGCTAGCTTGTCAACTGGCTGAGGAAGCAGACTTGTCTCATTATCAAGCCCAATATGACAGTCAGAACAAGCGAATAGCTGCACCAATCCATGAATCGGAAAATTTGATCCCTCCAATCTGTAAGCATACTTACGCTCCTGATATTGACCCGTCATTGCTAATCCATGATGAAGCTGTTTTTCAAGCATTAATGGGAATAGACTGGACAACTATGGATTTCCAGCCACTGGATAGAGAAACGGAAGCTGAAGCGGTGCAAGATGAACCACAACCATCAGGCCAGGCTGGTGGTCAAGCTTAAACCGGAAGCCGGTTTAAAAACTTCCTCTCCTTTGTGAAAAACAATTATGTTATTATGGGCACCATGTTGCCTTGTAATAGGCTAGCTGATACCTTTGATGTTGATATGCCTTCGTGCATAACTTGTTCTTCCTGTGGTAATGAACTTTCCAAAACACTTTCTGAAATAAGAAATTCGTCAAATGCCACCGCGGTTGTACCGTCAGGCGGAGTATGATGTCTGTATATATAAAATCAAAACATCCAAAACAAAATTTTAAGTATATGATCAAAATTTTGAGATACATAATACCTGCCATCATTGAGTGTGAAGTCGGCTTGGCCAACCTTGAAGCGGAGTTTTGCGAACCCACACTGTTGGAGGAAATAACAACTCATGTATATATATATGACGCTGTTTATCATGTAAATCGTGCCGGGTTATAATAAACACCGTGTTACTCCATAAAGAGGATGTTAACAGCAAGGATCAAACCGGACAAATAGCCTCCGGATTGACGTGAACTGTGTTCCGTCAATTGATTGGTTAAAAAACTTTGTCGGTTAAAAAACACAATGAAAAGCAAAAAACCCCCCTTCAAAGAAAAGTACAAAACAAAAACAAAAACGTTTGCCAAAAAAGATTCATTTAAGCTGATCAAATGGTGTTACCATGGCCAAACACGACCAAGATCCTGTTAGGTGTAACTATGGTTCTAGTTAGCCAGGTCCCCAAGTGATTCTTGTGGCATTTATGCCGACCAAATGGCATGGTCATGGTTCGGGTTCGACCAAGCCCCCAAGTGATTCTGTGGCCTTAGGCCGATCAAGAGGCATGACTGGTTCAGACATGACCAAGTCCCCAAGTGATCTGGTGGCTCTCGCCTATCAAGAGGCATGGTATTGGTTCGGACACGACCAATCCTCCAAGTGATATAACACGATGCTTTTAGCAAAGCGAACTCAAGGGGTAAACCGGAGGCCGCTTTAGAGCAACTCCGTGTAACCTCACATGATGTAAAAGAACAGATACCCCGCTTTAGCTGAGGTTCCGGTTTATTATATTTAATCATAATATATACATTGTCGTAATATGTACATAAGTATAGCCAATGGCTCAGGTATAGTAAGGCCAAAGATGAGCTATATTCCACGGCCTGTTAGTCTCCTCCTCTGATGTACGTGAGTCCTTATGCTCTCGAATATCGATCAGATAGTACGACCCGTTGTGCAGATTCTTGCTGACCACGAAAGGCCCCTCCCAAGGTGGGGATAGCTTATGCATATCAGTCTGATCTTAGATGAGCCGAAGCACCAAATCTCCTTCCTGAAAGGCTCTGGTTCTAACTCGGCGACTGTGATAATGACGAAGATCCTGCTGGTAAATCACCGATCGGGCGGCTGCGATGTCACGCTCTTCATCCAAACGGTCCAAAGCATCTTGCCGTGCTGTCTCGTTGTCCGCTTCAACATAAGCCGTGACACGAGGTGAATCATGACGGATATCACTGGGGAGAACCGCCTCCACTCCATAAACTATGAAGAACGGTGTGTATCCTGTTGATCTGTTGGGTGTTGTATTGATGCTCCATAACACAGATGGTAATTCTTCTACCCAACAACCCGGCGTTCTCTGCAAAGGAACCATGAGCCGGGGCTTGATGCCTCTCAAGATCTCTTGATTAGCTCTTTCTGCTTGACCATTGGACTGTGGATGTGCCACTGATGAAATGTCGAGCCGGATGTGCTCCCATTCGCAGAACTCCTTCATAGCACCTTTGGACAAATTGGTACCATTATCTGTGATAATACTGTGCGGAAAGCCAAACCGGAAAATCACCTTTTTGATGAATTGAACTACCGTGGCCGCATCACACTTGCTAACAGGTTCTGCCTCCACCCACTTTGTAAACTTGTCAACCGCCACCAGGAGGTGGGTCTTCTTATCTTTGGACCTTTTGAAAGGCCCAACCATATCCAGCCCCCAAGTCGCAAACGGCCAAGTAATTGGAATCATTCTCAGTTCTTGAGCCGGTACATGAGCACGTCTTGAAAACTTTTGGCAACCATCACATCGTCTGACCAGATCCTTCGCATCAGCATGAGCAGTTAACCAATAAAAACCATGGCGAAACGCTTTAGCCACCAGAGACTTTGAACCAGCGTGGTGACCACAATCTCCTTCATGGATCTCACGCAAAATTTCACGGCCTTCTTCAGGAGACACGCAACGTTGAAAAGCTCCTGATACACTGCAATGATGCAACTCACCGTTGATGACAGCCATGGACTTGGATCTCCGGATTATCTGCCGGGCCAGAATCTCATCTTCTGGCAACACGCCCCGGTTCTTGTACGCCAGGTAAGGAAGCGTCCAATCCGGAATTACATGAAGAACTGCCACCAATTGAGCCTCCGGATCAGGAATAGCCAAATCCTCTTCACCAGGGATCTTCACCGACGGGTTGTGCAGCACATCCAGAAAAAACATTGGGCGGGACCGGTTTGCGTTGAGAGCCCAGCCGGCTTAAAGCGTTCGCCGCTTCATTTTTCCGCCGGTCTATGTGGTCCACATGATAGCCTTTGAAATGACCTGCAACAATATCCACCTCACGACGATATGCTGCCATGAGTGGGTCCTTGGAGTCCCAAGTGACAGACACTTGCTGAGCCACAAGGTCCGAGTCACCGAAGCACTTAACTCAACTTAGATTCATCTCCTTAGCCATCCGGAGACCATGGAGCAAGGCTTCATACTCAGCTGCATTGTTAGTACAAGGGAACATTAAACAGAGAACATAACAAAACTTATCACCTCGTGGGGAAGTTAATACGACTCCAGCCCCCGAGCCTTCCAACTGCCTGGATCCGTCAAAATGGATGGTCCAATACGTATGATCCGGCTTTTCTTCGGGTGCTTGCATTTCCGTCCAATCATTGATGAAATCAAAAAGTGCTTGAGACTTAACTGCTGTCCGAGGCACATACTTCAAACCGTACGGCCCCAGCTCTATGGCCCACTTTGCAATCCGGCCAGTTGCTTCCCGGTTTTGGATGATATCTCCCAAAGGATCAGAACTGACTACCGTAATTGAGTGCCCTTGGAAATATTGTTTAAGCTTCCGGCTTGCCACAAAAACTCCATACACCAGCTTCTGCCAATGCGGATACCTTTGTTTGGACTCAATGAGCACCTCGCTGATATAATAGACCGGACGTTGAACCGGATGCTCCTTACCTGCCTCCTTTCGCTCCACCACAATAGCTACGCTAACCGCCCGAACATTAGCAGCAACGTATAGCAGTAACGGCTCCTTGTCAACGGGAGCGGCGAGCACAGGAGGATTGGCCAATTGCCGCTTTAAGTCTTCAAATGCTTCATCAACAGCAGAACTCCAGATAAACTGATCCGTCTTTTTCAACATCTGATACAAAGGGATTGCCTTCTCACCCAGGCGACTGATAAACCGGCTTAGCGCAGCAATCCGGCCTGCCAGGCGTTGAACATCGTTGATACACTTCGGTATAGCCAGGGAGGTGATAGCCGTGATCTTCTCCGGATTAGCCTCAATTCCCCTGTTGGACACTAGAAAACCCAATAGCTTGCCCGCCGGTACACCAAAGACACACTTGTCCGGATTAAGCATCATCTTGTATGTTCTCAGGTTATCAAAGGTTTCTCTCAAATCATCAATCAGAGTCTCCTTCTCCCTGGATTTAACCACGATATCATCCACGTAAGCATGTACATTACGGCCAATCTGCTTGTGAAGACAATTTTTTACACACCGTTGGTAGGTTGCCTGGGCACTCTTGAGCCCAAAGGGCATAGACACATAGCAGAAGGCTCCAAAGGGAGTTATGAATGCCGTCTTCTCCTGGTCCTTAACTACCATTTTGATCTGATGATGGCCAGAATATGCATCCAAAAAACTTAAACGCTCACAACCAGTCGTGGCATCAATGATTTGATCAATACGGGGGAGGGCAAAAGGATCTGCTGGACAATCCTTATTAAGATCTATGTAATCCACACACATGCGCCAGGTGCCGTTTTTCTTAAGGACTAGCACCGGATTAGCAAGCCACTCAGGGTGAAAAACTTCAACAATAAAACCAGCTGCTAAGAGCCTGGCTACCTCTTCTCCAATCGCCTTGCGTCTTTCTTCGTTAAACCGGTGGAGGAACTGTTTCATCGGTTTGTATTTAGGATCCACATTAAGGGTGTGCTCAGCAAGTTGCCTCGGTACACCTGGCATGTCAGAGGGCTTCCATGCAAAAATGTCCCAATTCTCACGGATGAACTCGATGAGCGTGCTTTCCTATTTCGGATCTAAGTTGGCGTTGATGCTGAACTGCTTGGACGAATCGCCAGGTACGAAGTCAACAAGCTTAGTTTCTGCTGCCGATTTGAACTCCAGGGCCGGATCATGCTCCGTAGTTGGCTTCTTCAACGGAGTCATGTCCGCCAGATCAACATTGTCTTTATAGTACTTCAACTCCTCGGTGGCACAAACTAACTCTGCATAAGCCGCATCTCCTTCCTCGCATGCCAAAGCGATTTTGCGGCTTCCGTAAACCATTATTGTCCCCTTGTGACCCGGCATCTTGAGCTGCAAATACACATAACAGGGCCGAGCCATAAACTTGGCGTATGCCGGTTGCCCAAACAGGGCATGGTATGGACTTTGGATTTTCACCACTTCAAACGTCAATGTCTCCGACCTGGAATCATGATCATCCCCAAAGGCCACTTTGAGAGCTATCTTACCAACGGGATATGCTGATCTGCCAGGCACTACACCGTGGAATACTGTATTAGACGGTTTGAGATTCTTATCTGTTAGTCCCATACGACGGAAGGTCTCATAGTACAGGATGTTAATGCTGCTTCCTCCATCCATGAGCACCTTGGTGAACTTATAACCTCCCACATGAGGCGCCACCACCAGAGCCAACTGACCCGGATTATCGACCTGGGGTGGGTGATCCTCTCTACTCCATATGATTGGCTGTTCGGACCAACATAGATAACGGGGTGTGGCCGGTTCAATAGAGTTGACTGCCCGTCTCTGAACCTTCTGGTCTCGCTTGTCCAAGCTAGTGGTAAAGACATGGTACTGCCCACTACTCAACTGCTTTGGGTTGCTCTGGTAACCCGACTGTTGCTGTTGTTGGTTGTAACCACCCTGGTTGTTCTGACTATTTTGACCATTATGTCCGCCCGGATTACCATTAAATCCTGAACCAGAACTTCCTCCACCGTAACCCGGCCCGGACCCTGAGCCACCACCAGATCCGTGATCATACCGGAAATTATTAGAATTCTTGAACTCCTGCATAATAAAACAATACTTCCAAAGGTGGTTTGCTGGCTCCTCCTTCATCCCATGTCTTGGGCAGGGCTGGCTTAGCAGATAGTTCAGCCGGTTTGGGTTAGGGTTGGGCGCCCCACTACGATTTTTCGGCCTACCCTTGCGTCGCTGGCCATTGTCTTGTGCGTTGGTATTAGCCACAAAATCCATGTTACCATCCGCTTTACGCTTGCCTCCTCCGCCATTGCCTACCCAGTGATGCTGCTGACCTTTGGAGCTATTGTTCTTCTTCCCCTTCCCTATCTTGTCATCATCAGATTCGGGATCCTTGGTACTATCAGAATCAGCATATTTTACCAAAGCGGCCATGAGGGTCCCCATGTCGGTGCAATGACGCTTCATCCGTCCAAATTTCAACTTCAGGGGCCCAAACCGACAGTTGCCTTCTAGGGTTAATACTGCGGTGTCAGCGTTGATGCGATCTGAGGAGTGCAACACTTGTGAAACCCGACGCACCCAATGAGTCGTTGATTCTCCTTCCTCCTGGACGCATGCAGCTAAGTCCACTATCGACATAGGCTGTTTACAGGTATCCTTGAAATTGTTGATAAACCGGGCTCGTAACTGGGCCCATGAACTGATAGAATTAGCTGGCAAGCTTTTTAACCAAGTATGGGCCGTTCCTTCAAGCATCATGGTGAAGTATTTCGCACACGCCGTGTCATCCACATCAAGCATCTCCATGGCCATCTCATAGCTCTCTATCCATGTCTCTGGAGGTTGATCTGCCATATAATTTGGTACCTTGTGTGGGCCTTTGAAATCCTTGGGCAGGCGCACGTTGCATAGAGCGGGGATAAGGCAAGGCACCCCCAAAGAACTAGAAGTAACACCAAGTTCGATCGAGATGGTTGGACGAACCGGCGTGAGCTGCCGAGCCTGATGCTGTGCGGCTAACTCGGCCTCCCTGCGCGCTTGGGCCCGGTTCACCACTTCCTGAGCGTCATCAGCACCACCCGTCGGGTTGTTGCCACGGGGTGCTCCACGTCGTTCATTACTCGACACTGCTGGTTCATCCATATGTCTGCTATAGCTCCGGCTTGGACGGGGGGTCGAGTGGATTCGGTCACGGCTGTACGAGTACGCCTCCTGTTGGGCCAAAGCTGTCCTCAGAAGTTCCTTGACCCGTCGCGTCTCTACTGCCTGCGGCGCATCACCTACAACTGGAATGGCCTCCAGTCGTGCAGTAGCGGCAACAAGATTGTCCATTGGGTTGGAGTAGGGACCCGGAGGTGTTAAAGCATCCTGAGGTATAACGGAGTTTTGACGAGGCGGGTCCATCTGACGGGGCCGAACCGGTGCACCGGTCCCAGGGGCTTCTGCCCGGTTCCCCTCCAGCGGATTACTGGCTCTTGGTCCTGGAGTGTTGAAAAGGTCTCTGGCCTCGAAAATCGGAGGTAAGCGGGATCGATGCTTCCTCCTCATGACTTCATGCGACGCGCTCTGGTCCAACATAAGCATGTAAGCCTGTGCGTCTAAAGCGGCCCGCTCTGCGGCCATCCTGGTATCCTCAGCTGCCAGATTCGTCTTGGCCTGGGTGATTTGTTCCTTTACCTTTGCAATCTCCGTGTTGTGAACGTCCTGATCTGGCGGATTAACTTCCGCCATAAGCACAGCCAACGCATCAAATAGTTCTGATAGAACCTGAGCCCGCGGGCGCACAGGGCCTCCTGCCCCGGCAGCCATCGCTGCTGCTGAACCGGAGATCGTTGCCTCGGCTGTCGAAGAATGAAGCGCTGCTTGTGTTCTGGTCATGAATATTCCAACCCAGTTAGGCAGATCAGAGGGGTCTAGAATACTGTCGCCATCGGAACAGCTCTCAATCCGGCCATCTTGTAGCTGATAAAGAGATTCGGTTTCTCCGGTCAAAGATTCGTCACCGGAACAAACGGCAGTCGCCCCGCGAAGGTCCGATCCGCCCTCATAACTTCCTCCATGGATCACTCCCACGAAGGCACGCTTCATGGCCGGTTTAACCCGGGCGGATCACGCACGCTGAGCCGTCTCGACGAGGTCGGTGCGGATGTCCGGCTCAGGGCCCGGTTCACCGATCTTGCCAATGAAAACATGAATACTACCAAAGGGGACCCGATACCCGTACTCAATTGAGCCGGCCTCGAGGCCCCAGCCTGCGTCGTCGATGTAGAGCTTGCCGCGACGACTCTTAGTCATCCGGCCTACAGCGTAGCCCTTGAGTCCTTCAAAGCGGCCCTCCAAGAACCGGAAACCATCGTGCGATAGCCCCACGGTGGGCGCCAACTGTTGTGGTTTTGTCACGGCAGATGTCCTAGAGAAAGGACTTAGTCGTGGAGCCATCGCGACGGGTTAGCTTGAAGGGGTTAAAGCGGACACAAGGACGCAAGAGAGTTTATACTAGTTCGGCCCCTTCGATGAAGGTAAAAGCCTACGTCTAGTTGTGATGGAATTGATGGGTGTTTCGATGACTAGGGAGCAAATAAGCTTCGCCTATGTCTCGAGTTGTCGTCTATTGTCCTTGAACCGCCGCCGGGTCGTCCCCTTATATACATGGGTGACGCCCGTCGGTTTATAGAGTCCCAACACCGGCTCATAGATGTATCCGGTTTGGTCTCTACTTATTCCTAACTTACAATACAAGTTACATATTGACGCCGGTTTACGGCTACAGGCTCTCAACCGATTATGGGTCTTGAGCCCTCATCTATCTTCATGGGCTTTAACATGCTTAACTATTGATGAAGTTAATCCGGCCCAGATAGGCCGGTTTACGCCCAGTAGTAATATCCCCAACACAAATGACAGTGGTGCTCTTTAATAAGAGGATGATGACTTAGCATAAAAGTAAATAGATAGGCCCTTCGCAGAGGGAAGCAGGGATTTGTAGAGGTGCCAGAGCTCGGTTTTGAAATAGAGATGAATAATATTTTGAGCGGTATACTTTCATTGTCAACATAACAACCAAGAGATGGTGATATCTTCCATGCTACACACATTATAGGCGGTTCCCAAACAGAATGGTAAAGTTTATACTCCTCCTCCACCAACAAGCATCAATCCATGGCTTGCTCGAAACAACGAGTGCCTCCAACTAACAAGAGTCCCAGGGGGAGTTTTGTTTGCAATTATTTTGATTTGATTTGCATAAAGCATGGGACTGGGCATCCCGGTGACCTGCCATTTTCTCGTGAGTGAGGAGCGGAGTCCACTCCTCTTGAGAATACCTGCCTAATATGGAAGATACGGACATCCCTAGTTGATACATGAGTTATTCGAGCATACAAAACAGGATATTTATTTGAAGGTTTAGAGTTTGGCACATACAAATTTACTTGGAACGGCAGGTAGCTACCGCATATAGGAAGGTATAGTGGACTCATATGGAATAACTTTGGGGTTTATGGAGATGGATGCACAAGCAGTATTCCCGCTTACTACAGGTGAAGGCTAGAAAAGACTGGGAAGCGACCAGCTAGAGAGCGACAACAGTCATGAACATGCATTAAAATTAATCAACACCGAATGCAAGCATGAGTAGGATATAATGCACCATGAACATAAATATCGTAGAGGCTATGTTGATTTTGTTTTAACTACATGCATAAACATGTGCAAAGTCAAGCCACTCGAATCGTTCAAAAGAGGATACCACCCTATCATACCACATCACAACCATTTTAATAGCATGTTGGCACACAAGGTAAACCATTATAAGCTCCTAGCTAATTGAGCATGGCATAAGAAACTATGATCTATAATTGTCATTGCAAACATGTTTATTCATAATAGGCTGAATCAGGAACGATGAACTAATCATATTTACAAAAACAAGAGAGGTCGAGTTCATACCAGCTTTTCTCATCTCAATAAGTTCATCATATAGTCATCATTATTGCCTTTCACTTGCATGACCGAATAGTGCGGATAATAATAATAGTGCACGTGCATTGGACTAAGCTGGAATCTGCAAGCATTCAATTTAAGAGAGAAGACAAGGCAATATGGGCTCTTTTGTCAGATCAACAATAATGCATATAAGATCCACTTCAACAATTTAATCATGATCTTCTCCTATCGACTCCCAAAGAAAATAAAAGGAGTAAAACTATTTACACGGGAAAGCTCCCAACAAGCAAAAGAAGAACAGGAAATCTTTTTGGGTTTTCTTTTTAATTACTATTACAAGCATGGAAATTAAAACTAGCTAAAAGCTACAACTAATTTTTTTTGGTTTTTCTTAAGGTTTATTAAACACACAAGAAGAAAGCATAAAAAGAGAAAATAAACCAGCATGGATGATACAATGAAAAAGTATGAGCACCGACATCTAGCAACGAGTGTGTGAACATAAATGTAATGTCGATGGGAAATACGTACTCCCCCAAGGTTAGGCTTTTGGCCTAAGTTGGTCTATGGCCACGATTGGCCTGACAGATATCCATAGTAATAGTTGGGGTCGTACTGCGAAGAAGAAGACTCTGATTGCCACTAGTTGGCAATCATCTCCGGATCCCACTGGTAATTAGACTGTCGTGGAGGATCAACTTGTGGTTCCGACTCTGGCTCTGTGGCTGATGTAGGGTTTCGGTGGGCATGAATAGCCTCCAATGGAACCAGGTACTTGCCTGCAGATAAATCAAACAAGGAAGGAGCAGGTAGGGTAATAGTCTCAGGATGATGTTTATCAAAGAACAATTTGTATTTGAGCTCATTTCCCCTATTCTTAACAATAAAATCATGTGCTACCATACTCTTATAATCTAAATAAATAGGAGGCAGCAATTTTTCTTCCTTCTAATAATGCCTAATAGGTATGTTAAAATGTGCAGCTAGGCGCGAGGCGAAGATGCCTTCAAAGACTGGGCCCCTAGTACGGTTAAGATTTAACCGCTTTGCAATAATAGCACCCATGCTGAATGTATCATCATGAAATAAGGCGTGACACAAAATAACAATATCAGGGGCACTCAGGTTTCCACAGTTTCCGCACCCAATTAAGCATCTACTAGCAAATATAGCAAAGTAACGTAGAACAGGAAAATGTATGCTAGTAGTTCGTGCATCGGAAACCTTCCTCGTTTCCCCTACAGTGGTGGTATCAATAAACCCATCCACATCGCCGCGATGTGGTTCCTCTATGATGCCCCCAAAAGGGATCAAACAAACCCGACAAAAATCATGAAGTGACATCTCCTTATGCTCATCATATAAATAAAACTCCACTGTAGGTGGTGAGCTCCTAGCATGGAAATGAAAGTTTTGCACAAAGATATTGGTGAGTAAGAGATACTGTTCCCGCTGGTCATGGAGGAAGGCGGTGAGGCCTGCATTCTCAGTCAATTCATACAAATCATTATAAATCCCGGCTGCTCTCAAGAAATCATCACAAGGCCATTCACATGGCCAAACCTCTGCGATGCAAGGCAGATTATATTTGGGCTTCTTTGCTTCTTCATTTTGCTTTTCCTTCGAGCTTCGGCTCGATGAGCCCCTCAAAAATCTCTTCATTATTTTCTGAAAAATTCTGAAATTTTTAGTAACTTCAAATAAAAGTGAACCAAGCTCAACAAAATTGATAGCAAGTACTCCTACAAGTGCCTAGAGGCATTATCATGCACCAAAACTACTTTTGACCATATAAATTTGACATGCAAGCTCAAGAACATGGTCACCTAGACAGCACAAATTTGCAATGAATAAAGCACTAGAACAAAAACTAATTGGACCAATGGAGGAGTCACATATACCAAGGAACAATCCCCCAAAGCAGTTTTTGTGAGAGGTGCTTTGAGCAAGGAGATCGAAAATCGCAGCAAAATGAGCTAGAACTCGTGCTTGAGCTGGATAATGGTGTTTGTGGGAGGAAGAAGGAGTGTGTGGGTGCAGGAATAAGTGGAGGAGGGCCACCGTGAGCCCACAAGGCGGGGGCACGCCCAGGGGGTAGGGCACGCCCTCCACCATCGTGGCCAGGTGGATGCCCCCCTGTTGTGTTCTCAGTGCCAAATATTCTCAAATATTCCAGAAAAAGTCATATTTAAATTTCAGGGCATTTGAAGAACTTTTATTTTCGGGGTATTTTTATATTGCATGGATAATTCAGATAACAGACATAAAATACTATTTCTACTTTATTTAATATAAATAACAGAAAGTAAAAGGAGGGTATAGGGGGTTGTGCTTTCTAACTTCATCCATCTCATGATCATCAAAAGGAATCCATTAACAAGGTTGATCAAGTCTTGTTAACAAACTCATTCCGAGTAACATGGAACCGGAGAATTTTCGAGGATATGCACATCCCCAACAATAAGAATATCATATTTCTTCTTGATAGTAGGAAGAGGAAATTCAAAACCTCCAAAAATAATCGATGGAAATTTTCCAATAGAATTGATACTATGAACTTGAGGTTGTTTCCTCGGAAAGTGTACCGTATGCTCATTACCATGAACATGAAAAGTGACATTGCCTTTGTTGCAATCAATAACAGCCCCTGCAGTATTCAAAAAGGGTCTTCCAAGAATAATAGACATACTATCGTCCTCGGGAATATCAAGAATAACAAAATCCGTTAAAATAGTAACGTTTGCAACCACAACAGGCACATCCTCACAAATACCGACAGGTATAGCAGTTGATTTATCAGCCATTTGCAAAGATATTTCAATAGGTGTCAACTTATTCAAATCAAGTCTATGATATAAAGAGAGAGGCATAACACTAACACCGGCTCCAAGATCACATAAAGCAGTTTTAACATAGTTTCTTTTAATGGAGCATGGTATAGTGGGTACTCCTGGATCTCCAAGTTTCTTTGGTATTCCACCCTTAAAAGTATAGTTAGCAAGCATGGTGGAAATTTCAGCTTCTAGTATCTTTCTTTTATTAGTAACAATATCTTTCATATACTTAGCATAGGGATTCATTTTGAGCATATCAGTTAATCGCATATGCAAAAAGATAGGTCTAATCATTTCAGCGAAGCGCTCAAAATCCTCATCATCCTTTTTCTTGGATGGTTTGGGAGGAAAAGGCATGGGTTTCTGAACCCATGGTTCTCTTTCTTTACCATGTTTCCTAGCAACAAAGTCTCTCTTATCATAACGTTGATTCTTTGACTGTGGGTTATCGAGATCAACAGCAGGTTCAATTTCTATATCATTATCATTGCTAGGTTGGGCATCAACATGAACATTATCATTAACATTATCACTAGTTTCAGGTTCATTACCAGATTGTGTTTCAGCATCAGAAATAGAAATATCATTTGGATTCTCAGGTGTTTCAGCAATAGGTTCACTAGAAGCACGCAAAGTTCTATCATTTTTCTTTTTCTTCCTTTTAGAAGGACTAGGTGCATCTATATTATTTCTCTGAGAATCTTGCTCAATTCTCTTAGGGTGGCCTTCAGGATACAAAGGTTCCTGAGTCATTTTACCAGTTCCAGTAGCCACTCTAATAGAAAAATCATTATTCTTACTATTCAATTCATTGAGCAAATCATTTTGAGCTTTAAGTACTTGTTCTACTTGAGTGGTAACCATAGAAGCATGTTTACTAATAAGTTTAGGTTCACCTTTGACATTAGCCATATAATCACCCAAGTGTTGAAGCATATCAGCACAGCGTTTTAATTCTCTACCAAAATAAGCATTGAAGTCTTCTTGCTTAACCATAAATTTATCAAACTCATCTAAGCATGGGCTAGCAAACTTAGTAAATGGGATTTCAGTTTTATCATATCTATAGAGGGAATTTACCTTTACTACCTGTGTCGGGTTATCAAGACCATGTGTTTCTTCAATAGGAGATGGATTAAAATTATGCATTTCTTCGACAGGTGGTAAATTCAGACCATGTATTTCTTTAATAGGATGTAAATTCTTAACATCTTCAGCTTTAATACCCTTTTCTTTCATGGATTTCTTTGCCTCTTGCATATCTTCAGGACTGAGAAATAGAACACCTCTCTTCTTCGGAGTTGGTTTAGGAATAGGCTCAGGAGTTGGCTCAGGAAGTGTCCAATTATTTTCATTAGTCAACATATTGTTTAATAGAATTTTAGCTTCATCCGATGTTCTTTCCCTGAAAACAGAACCAACACAACTATCCAGGTAATCTCTGGAAGCATCGGTTAGTCCATTATAAAAGATATCAAGTATTTCTTTTTTCTTAAGAGGATGATCAGGCAAAGCATTAAGTAATTGGAGAAGCCTCCCCCAAGCTTGTGGGAGAATCTCTTCTTCAATTTGCACAAAATTATATATATATCCCTTAAGGCAGCTTGTTTCTTATGAGCGGGGAAATATTTAGCAGAGAAGTAATAAATCATATCCTGGGGACTACACACACAACCAGGATCAAGAGAATTAAACCATATCTTAGCATCACCCTTTAATGAGAACGGGAATATTTTAAGGATATAAAAGTAGCGAATTCTCTCATCATTAGTGAACAGGGTAGCTATATCATTTAATTTAGTAAGATGTGCCACAACAGTTTCAGATTCATAGCCATAAAAAGGATCAGATTCAACCAAAGTAATTATATCAGGATCAACAGAGAATTCATAATCCTTATCAGTAACATAGATAGGTGAAGTAGCAAAAGCAGGGACAGGTTTCATTCTAGCATTAAGGGATTGCTGCTTCCATTTAGCTAATAACCTCTTTAGATCATATCTATCATTGCAAGTAAAAATAGCTCTAGTAGCTTCTTCATACATAACATAACCCTCAGGAACAACAGGCAATTCATATTTATTAGGGGGAGAGTCTTCATCATCACTTTCATCAATATTATCAGTTTCAATAATTTCATTCTCTCTAGCCCTAGCAAGTTGTTCATCAAGAAATTCACCAAGTGGCATAGTAGTATCAAGCATAGAAGTAGTTTCATCATAAGTATCATGCATAGCAGAAGTGGCATCATCAATAACATGCGACATATCAGAATCAATAGCAGAAGCAGGTTTAGGTGTCGCAAGCTTACTCAAAACAGAAGGTGAATCAAGTGCAGAGCTAGATAACAGTTCCTTACCTCCCCTCGTAGTTGAGGGATAAATCTTGGTTCTTGGATCTTTCAAGTTCTTCATAATGATAAGCAGATATAAATCCCAAGTGACTCAAAGAATAGAGCTATGCTCCCCGACAACGGCGCCAGAAAATAGTCTTGATAACCCACAAGTATAGGGGATCGCAACAGTTTTCGAGGGTAGAGTATTCAACCCAAATTTATTGATTCGACACAAGGGGAGCCAAATAATATTCTCAAGTATTAGCAGCTGAGTTGTCAATTCAACCACACCTAGAAACTTAATATCTACAACAAAGTATTTAGTAGCAAAGTAATATGACAGTAGTGGTAATGCTAGCAAAAGGTAATGATAGCAAAAGGTAATGTTTTTGGTGTTTTGTAGTGATTGTAACAATAGCAACGGAAAAGTAAATAAGCGAAGAACAATATATGGAAAGCTCGTAGGCAATGGATCGGTGATTGAGAATTATGCCGGATGCGGTTCATCATGTAACAGTCATAACCTAGGGTGACACAGAACTAGCTCCAATTCATCAATGTAATGTAGGCATGTATTCTAAATATAGTCATACGTGCCTATGGAAAAGAACTTGCATGACATCTTTTGTCCTACCCTCCCGTAGCAGCGGTGTCCTAGCGGAAACTAATGGATATTAAGGCCTCCTTTTAATAGAGTACCGGACCAAAGCATTAACACATGGTGAATACATGAACTCCTCAAACTATGGTCATCACCGGGAGTGGTCCCGATTATTGTCACTTCGGGGTTGCCGGATCATAACACATAGTAGGTGACTATAGACTTGCAAGATAGGATCAAGAACTCACATATATTCATGAAAACATAATAGGTTCAGATCTGAAATCATGGCACTCGGGCCCTAGTGACAAGCATTAAGCACAGCAACATCAATCTCAAAACATAGTGGATACTAGGGATCAAACCCTAACAAAACTAACTCGATTACATGATAAATGTCATCCAACCCATCACCGTCCAGCAAGCCTACGATGGAATTACTCACGCATGGCGGTGAGCATCATGAAATTGGTGATGGAGGATGGTTGATGATGATGATGGCGATGGATTCCCCTCTCCGGAGCCCCGAACGGACTCCAGATCAGCCCTCCCGAGAGGTTTTAGGGCTTGGCGGCGGCTCCGTATTGTAAAACGCGATGAATCCTTCTCCCTTATTTTTTTCTCCCCGAAAGTGAATATATAGAGTTGGAGTTGAGGTCGGAGGAGCTCCAGGGGGGCTGGCGCCCCCCACCCTCATGGCTAGGGTGTGGGCCCCCTGTCCTTGATCTTTTACCAGTGTATTTTATTATTTCCAAAAATACGCTCCGTGGAGTTTCAGGTCATTCCGAGAACTTTTTGTTTCTGCACA
Organism: Triticum urartu; assembly: GCF_003073215.2. NCBI lineage: Eukaryota > Viridiplantae > Streptophyta > Magnoliopsida > Poales > Poaceae > Triticum > Triticum urartu. The sequence goes on from NC_053025.1 coordinate 586,165,208, forward strand.
TAAATAAGACCATGGCAATTCTGTTGAAAACAGCGTCAGTCCGGGTTAGTTCCATTCAAATCATGCAAGTTAGAGTCCAAAACAAGGGCAAAAGTGTTTGGAAAGTAGATACGACGGAGACGTCAATGAGCGTGGCACAGTGATGGAGCAGTTATTAAACAGGCGGCGTCAGGAATGATCACGGCTGCCGGCTCACTGTCAGCGAGGCGAGCAGGGCCGACTCGCCGGGGCTCCAGGACGGACCGCTCTGGTGACTCGGGCGGAGGCAGCGATTTTAAAGGCTGCGGTGGTCTTTGAAGTGGGAGACGAGCCCAGCAGTAGGCGGGTTACTCGGCCGGCTCAAGGCGTGATGGGGGGGGGGGGGGGGGGGGGGGGGGGCAACGCGGTGGCGGAGCAATGAGGTGGTTGCGGCTTAGGAGGCGTCTTGGCGACCCAGAGGCTACGACGAGGTTGCTCCGGCCATGGCGAGTCGATGAAGTGCGCTCACCACAACGGCTGGTTGGAAAGGCACAGCCATGGCCGGTTTGGCGCGGCAGGTGACTCAAGGCACAGGAAACCCGGCAAGGCATAGTGGCAAAGCGGAGGCGACTCAGGACCAGGCGGCTCAGCGCAGCTAACCCGGCAAGGTGCAGCCGCGGGGGTGGAGGTGACTTAGGACCGGTTATGGAGGCGCGAGCGGTTTACCGCAGCTGCCGGTGACTCGGTGGAAGGGCAGCGGGGCAGACCACGGCTCAACGGGTGACTCGAGCTGCTTGCGCCGGGGCAGCTCAGCAACCGGCGGGTCAATACGGGAGCGACTCCTTGAGCCGCGAAAGCGATGAAGCCACCCGAGGCCGGTGAGGTGGCTCGACGAAGCGGAAACTGCAAGGCAGAGCGGCTCGTGGCGTGGCTCGGCAGTAGTAGAGGCGCGCCTGGTAGGGTAAACCGGGGCGGTTCAGAATTGCGACTACAGCAGCAGCCTGGCTCAGCACGGGGACGACTCTTGACAACAGAAACACGTGGCATGAGGCGGAGTGGAAATCCGAGGTGAATTGGCACCGGCGGCTCAGCGACATAGGGCGGCTCGTGGCGTAGCCTCGGGCACTGCGGCAGCGGCAGAGGAAGTGGAGGCCTGCTGGAGGCCAGGACAGGTGAGGCAAGAAGGCGCGCAAAGCGCGGCAACCCGAGGCTGAACTGCAGAGGCAACATAGAGGAACCGGCGTGGTGACAGAACTAGGCGGTGGTTTAAAGGGCCCCCAACAAGGAGAGGCGCCGTGGCAAGCCATCTTGGGTTGCAGCAATGAAGGCAGGCGGTACCACTGCAGGAGAAACGAGCGAGGCAGAACTGCGTGATTCAGCCATGCCGTAGAAGAGGCGGAATGACGACAGCTTACACGTCGCTGGTGACCCGTCCATGAAGCAGAGGAACAGACCAGCCATGAGGCAAGGCGGCTCTTAGACGACGCCGGTGAGATGTGGTGGCAGCGACGGGTCAGAAGTGAAGTAAATCACCATGCGTTCAGTTGACTCGGATCGACGGTGACTCGCGGCGGCTCACAACGGCGTTTCGGAGGTAAGTCGACGCGGATGGAGGCGCGTTGGCGGAGGCTGAGGCAGATCGACGAAGCGGGGCCTGCAGCTGTGTCGATGAAGGCAGCCGGCGACTTGAATCGGACTAGATCAGAAGCGGCAGAAAAGCGGTGTCCTTGTAGCGGCTCAGTACTGGCAGATGCAGGGCGACGAGGTCGAGTCACAGCTCAACGGCACCCACGAGGTCAGGTGCCGGCGAAACAGGGCGACGGCTCAAAACAAGGTCGCATGCTCCGGAGGAGGCCGGTTTGCTGCCTTCTCTGTTTCCAGGTTGCGGTCACTCAGTTTTGGATGGTCTTACGTGGGATTAGCCCTCCTTCCCATCTTGACTAGTCAACCTCTCCTTCACATAAAAAGTAGTCACAGCCACGAAACGCTTTTGGTTCTGCTGGCTCCTGCCGTTGTAGGATTCTTCTGAATTTGTAGTGCCATAGCGGAAATCATATGTCCATCAGCCTGCGACTTGACGAATCACCCAAGGCTGACACCACAAGATATCTCTGTCTCAGTCTCGGACTCGGCGGATCAACGTTGCCTTGGTAACACAGAAAGAACATGCCAAATTCTCATATCCTTTAAATCTCATCGGGTGTAAACCCGGTGTTGGGGATATTACTACTGGGCATAAACCGTCTTATCTGGGCCGGATTAACTTCATCAGTAGTTAAGCATGTTAAAGCCCATGAAGGTAGATGAGGGCTCAAGACCCATAATCGGTTGAGAGCCCGTAGCCGTAAACCGGTGTCAATATATAACTTGTATTGTAAGTTAGGAATAAGTAGAAACCAAACCGGACACATCTATGAGCCGGTGTTGGGACTCTGTAAACCGACGGGCGTCACCCATGTATATAAGGGGACGACCCGGCGGCGGTTCAAGGAGGACAGACAACAACTCGAGACATAGGCGAAGCTTGTTTGCTCCCTAGTCATCGAAACACCCATCAATTCCATCACAACTAGACGTAGGCTTTTACCTTCATTGAAGGGGCCGAACTAGTATAAACTCTCTTGCGTCCTTGTGTCCGCTTTAACCCCTTCAAGCTAACCCGTCGCGATGGCTCCACGACTAAGTCCTTTCTCTAGGACATCTGCCGTGACAAAACCACGACAGTTGGCGCCCACCGTGGGGCCATCGCACGATGGTTTCCGGTTCTTGGAGGGCCGCTTTGAAGGACTCGAGGGCTACGCTGTAGGCCGGATGACTAAGAGTCGTCGCGGCAAGCTCTACATCGACGACGCAGGCTGGGGCCCCGAGGCCGGCTCAATTGAGTACGGGTACCGGGTCCCCTTTTGTAGCATTCACGTTTTCATTGGCAAGATCGATGAACCGGGCCCTAAGCCGGACATCTACACCGACCTCGTGAGACGGCTCAGCGTGCGCGATCCGCCCGGGTTAAACCGGCCGTGAAGCGTGCCTTCGTGGGAATGATCCATGGAGGGAGTTATGAGGATGGACCGGAGCTTCGCGGGGCGACTGCCGTTCGTTCCCGTGACAAATCTTCGACCGGAGAAACCGAATCTCTGTATCAGCTACAAGATGGCCGAATTGAGAGCTGTTCCGATGGCGAAAGTATTCCGGACCCCTCTGATCCGCCTAACCGGGTTGGAATATTCATGACCGGAACACAAGCAGCGCTTCACTCTTCGACAGCCGCGGCAACGATCTCCAGTTCAGTAGCGGCAACGGCTGCCAGGGCAGGAGGCCCTGTGCGCCCACCGGCTCAGGTTCTATCAGAACTATTTGATGCGTTGGCTGTGCTTATGGCAGAAGTTAATCCGCCAGATCAGGACGCTCACAACACGGAGATTGCAAAGGTAAAGGAACAAATCACCCAGGCCAAAACGGATCTGGTGTCTGAGGACACCAGGATGGCCGCAGAGCGGGCCGCTTTAGACGCACAGGCCTACATGCTTATGTTGGATCAGAGCGCGTCGCATGAAGTCATGAGGAGGAAGCATCGGTCCCGCTTACCTCCGGTTTTCGAGGCCAGAGACCTTTTCAACACTCCAGGACCAAGAGCCAGTAATCCGCTGGAGGGGAACCGGGCAGAAGCCCCTGGGACCGGTGCACCGGTTCGGCCCCGTCAGATGGACCCGCCTCGTCAAAACTCCGTTATACCTCAGGATGCTTTAACACCTCCGGGTCCCTACTCCAACCCAATGGACAATCTTGTTGCCGCTACTGCACGACTGGAGGCCATTCCAGTTGTAGGTGATGCGCCGCAGGCAGTAGAGACGCGACGGGTCAAGGAACTTCTGAGGACAGCTTTGGCCCAACAGGAGGCGTACTCGTACAGCCGTGACCGAATCCACTCGACCCCCCGTCCAAGCCGGAGCTATAGCAGACATATGGATGAACCCGCAGGGTCGAGATGAATGATGTGGAGCACCCCGTGGCAACAGCCCGACGGGTGGTGCTGATGACGCTCAGGAAGTGGTGAACCGGGCCCAAGCGCGCAGGGAGGCCGAGTTAGCCGCACAGCATCAGGCTCGGCAGCTCACGCCGGTTCGTCCAACCATCTCGATCGAACTTGGTGTTACTTCTAGTTCTTTGGGGGTGCCTTGCCTTATCCCCGCTCTATGCAACGTGCGCCTGCCCAAGGATTTCAAAGGCCCACACAAGGTACCAAATTATATGGCAGATCAACCTCCAGAGACATGGATAGAGAGCTATGAGATGGCCATGGAGATGCTTGATGTGGATGACACGGCGTGTGCGAAATACTTCACCATGATGCTTGAAGGAACGGCCCATACTTGGGTAAAAAGCTTGCCAGCTAATTCTATCAGTTCATGGGCCCAGTTACGAGCCCGGTTTATCAACAATTTCAAGGATACCTGTAAACAGCCTATGTCGATAGTGGACTTAGCTGCATGCGTCCAGAAGGAAGGAGAATCAACGACTCATTGGGTGCGTCGGGTTTCACAAGTGTTGCACTCCTCAGCTCGCATCAACGCTGACACCGCCGTATTCACCCTAGAAGGCAACTGCCGGTTTGGGCCCCTGAAGTTGAAATTGGGACGGATGAAGCGTCATTGCACCGACATGGGGACCCTCATGGCCGCTTTGGTAAAATATGCTGATTCTGATAGTACCAAGGATCCCGAATCTGATGATGACAAGATAGGGAAGGGGAAGAAGAACAGCAGCTCCAAAGGTCAGCAGCATCATTGGGTAGGCAATGGCGGAGGAGGCAAGCGTAAAGCGGATGGTAACATGGATTTTGTGGCTAATACCAACGCACAAGACAATGGCCAGTGACGCAAGGGTAGGCCGAAAAATCGTAGTGGAGCACCCAACCCTAACCCAAACCTCCTGAACTATCTGCTAAGCCAGCCCTCGACGCAAGGGTAGGCCGAAAAATCGTAGTGGGGCGCCCAACCCTAACCCAAACCGGCTGAACTATCTGCTAAGCCAGCCCTGCCCAAGACATGGGATGAAGGAGGAGCCAGCAAACCACCTTTGGAAGTATTGTTTTATTATGCAGGAGTTCAAGAATTCTAATAATTTCCGGTATGATCACGGATCTGGTGGTGGCTCAGGGTCCGGGCCGGGTTACGGTGGAGGAAGTTCTGGTTCAGGATTTAATGGTAATCCGGGCGGACATAATGGTCAAAATAGTCAGAACAACCAGGGTGGTTACAACCAACAGCAGCAACAGTCAGGTTACCAAAGCAACCCAAAGCAGTTCCCAAAGCAGTTGAGTAGTGGGCAGTACCATGTCTTTACCACTAGCTTGGACAAGCGAGCCAAGAAGGTTCAGAGACGGGCAGTCAACTCTATTGAACCGGCCACACCCCGTTATCTATGTTGGTCCGAACAGCCAATCATATGGAGTAGAGAGGATCACCCACCCCAGGTCGATAATCCGGGTCAGTTGGCTCTGGTGGTGGCGCCTCAGGTGGGAGGTTACAAGTTCACCATGGTGCTCATGGATGCAGGGAGCAGCATTAACATCTTGTACTATGAGACCTTCCGTCGTATGGGACTAATAGATAAGAATCTCAAACCGTCTAATACAGTATTCCATGGTGTAGTGCCTTGCAGATCGGCATATCCCGTTGGTAAGATAGCTCTGGAAGTGGCCTTTGGGGATGATCATGATTCCAGGTCGGAGACATTGACGTTTGAAGTGGTGAAAATCCAAAGTCCATATCATGCCCTGTTTGGGCGACCGGCATACGCCAAGTTTATGGCTCGGCCCTGTTATGTGTATTTGCAGCTCAAGATGCCGGGTCACAAGGGGACAATAACGGTTCACGGAAGCCGCAAAATCGCTTTGGAATGCGAGGAAGGAGATGCGGCTTATGCAGAGTTAGTTTGTGCCACCGAGGAGTTGAAGTACTATAAAGACAATGTTGATCTGGCGGACATGACTCCGTTGAAGAAGCCAACTACGGAGCATGATCCGGCCCTGGAGTTCAAATCGGCAGCAGAAACTAAGCTTGTTGACTTCGTACCTGGCGATTCGTCCAAGCAGTTCAGCATCAACGCCAACTTAGATCCGAAATAGGAAAGCACGCTCATCGAGTTCATCCGTGAGAATTGGGACATTTTTGCATGGAAGCCCTCTGACATGCCAGGTGTACCGAGGCAACTTGCTGAGCACACCCTTAATGTGGATCCTAAATACAAACCGATGAAACAGTTCCTCCACCGGTTTAACGAAGAAAGACGCAAGGCGATTGGAGAAGAGGTAGCCAGGCTCTTAGCAGCTGGTTTTATTGTTGAAGTTTTTCACCCTGAGTGGCTTGCTAATCCGGTGCTAGTCCTTAAGAAAAACGGCACCTGGCGCATGTGTGTGGATTACATAGATCTTAATAAGGATTGTCCAGCAGATCCTTTTGCCCTCCCCCGTATTGATCAAATCATTGATGCCACGACTGGTTGTGAGCGTTTAAGTTTTTTGGATGCATATTCTGGCCATCATCAGATCAAAATGGTAGTTAAGGACCAGGAGAAGACGGCATTCATAACTCCCTTTGGAGCCTTCTGCTATGTGTCTATGCCCTTTGGGCTCAAGAGTGCCCAGGCAACCTACCAACGGTGTGTAAAAAATTGTCTTCACAAGCAGATTGGCCGTAATGTACATGCTTACGTGGATGATATCGTGGTTAAATCCAGGGAGAAGGAGACTCTGATTGATGATTTGAGAGAAACCTTTGATAACCTGAGAACATACAAGATGATGCTTAATCCGGACAAGTGTGTCTTTGGTGTACCGGCGGGCAAGCTATTGGGTTTTCTAGTGTCCAACAGGGGAATTGAGGCTAATCCGGAGAAGATCACGGCTATCACCTCCCTGGCTAAACCGAAGTGTATCAACGATGTTCAACGCCTGGCAGGCCGGATTGCTGCGCTAAGCCGGTTTATCAGTCGCCTGGGTGAGAAGGCAATCCCTTTGTATCAGATGTTGAAAAAGACGGATCAGTTTGTCTGGAGTTCTGCTGCTGATGAAGCATTTGAGGACTTAAAGCGGCAATTGGCCAATCCGCCTGTGCTCGCCGCTCCCATTGACAAGGAGCCGTTACTGCTATATGTTGCTGCTAATGTTCGGGCGGTCAGCGTAGCTATTGTGGTGGAGCGAAAGGAGGCAGGTAAGGAGCATCCGGTTCAACGTCCGGTCTATTATATCAGCGAGGTGCTCATTGAGTCCAAGCAAAGGTATCCGCATTGGCAGAAGCTGGTGTATGGAGTTTTTATGGCAAGCCGGAAGCTTAAACAATATTTCCAAGGGCACTCAATTACGGTGGTCAGTTCTGCTCCTTTGGGAGATATCATCCAGAACCGGGAAGCAACTGGCCGGATTGCAAAGTGGGCCATAGAGCTGGGGCCGTACGGTTTGAAGTATGTGCCTCGGACAACGGTTAAGTCTCAAGCACTTGTTGATTTCATCATTGATTGGACGGAAATGCAAACACCTGAAGAAAAGTCGGATCATACGTATTGGACCATCCATTTTGACGGATCCAGGCAGTTGGAAGGCTCGGGGGCTGGAGTCGTATTAACTTCCCCACGAGGTGATAAGTTTTGTTATGTTCTCTCGTTTAATGTTCCCTTGTACTAACAATGCAGCTGAGTATGAAGCCTTGCTCCATGGTCTCCGGATGGCTAAGGAGAATGAATCTAAGTCGAGTTAAGTGCTTCGTGACTTCGGACCTTGTGGCTCAGCAAGTGTCTGGCACTTGGGACTCCAAGGACCCACTCATGGCAGCATATCGTCGTGAGGTGGATATTGTTCGCAGGTTATTTCAAAGGCTATCAGGTGGACCACGTGGACCGGCGGAAAAAATGAAGCGGCAGACGCTTTAAGCCGGCTGGGCTCTCAGCGCAAACCGGTCCCACCCAATGTTTTTCTGGATGTGCTGCACAACCCGTCGGTGAAGATCCCTGGTGAAGAGGATTTGGCTATTCCTGATCCGGAGGCTCAATTGGTGGCAGTTCTTCATGTTATTCCGGATTGGACGCTTCCTTACCTGGCGTACAAGAACCGGGGCGAGTTGCCAGAAGATGAGATTCTGGCCCGGCAGATAATCCGGCGATCCAAGTCCATGGCTGTCATCAACGGTGAGTTGCATCATTGCAGTGTATCAGGAGCTTTTCAACGTTGCGTGTCTCCTGAAGAAGGCCGTGAAATTTTGCGTGAGATCCACGAAGGAGATTGTGGTCACCACGCCTGGTTCAAAGTCTCTGGTGGCTAAAGCGTTTCGCCATGGTTTCTATTGGTTAACTGCTCATGCTGATGCGGAGGATCTGGTCAGACGATGTGATGGTTGCCAAAGTTTTCAAGACGTGCTCATGTACCGGCTCAAGAATTGAGAATGATTCCAATTACTTGGCCGTTTGCGACTTGGGGGCTGGATATGGTTGGGCCTTTCAAAAGGTCCAAAGATAAGAAGACCCACCTCCTGGTGGCGGTTGACAAGTTTACAAAGTGGGTGGAGGCAGAACCTGTTAGCAAGTGTGATGCGGCCACGGTCAGTTCATCAAAAAGGTGATTTTCCGGTTTGGCTTTCCGCACAGTATTATCACAGATAATGGTACCAATTTGTCCAAAGGTGCTATGAAGGAGTTCTGCGAACGGGAGCACATCCGGCTCGACGTTTCATCAGTGGCACATCCACAGTCCAATGGTCAAGCAGAAAGAGCTAATCAAGAGATCTTGAGAGGCATCAAGCCCCGGCTCATGGTTCCTTTGCAGAGAACGCCGGGTTGTTGGGTAGAAGAATTACCATCTGTGTTATGGAGCATCAATACAACACCCAACAGATCAACAGGATACACACCGTTCTTCATGGTTTATGGAGCGGAGGCGGTTCTCCCCAGCGATATCCGTCATGATTCACCTCGTGTCACGGCTTATGTTGAAGCGGACAACGAGACAGCACGGCAAGATGCTTTGGACCGGTTGGATGAAGAGCGTGACATCGCAGCCGCCCGATCGTGATTTACCAGCAGGATCTTCGTCGTTATCACAGTCGCCGAGTCAGAACCAGAGCCTTTCAGGAAGGAGATTTGGTGCTTCGGCTCATCCAAGATCAGACTGATATGCATAAGCTATCCCCACCTTGGGAGGGGCCTTTCGTGGTCAGCAAGAATCTGCACAACGGGTCGTACTATCTGATCGATATTCGAGAGCATAAGGACTCACGTACATCAGAGGAGGAGACTAACAGGCCGTGGAATATAGCTCATCTTCGGCCTTACTATACCTGAGCCATTGGCTATACTTATGTACATATTACGACAATGTATATATTATGATTATATAATAAACCGGAACCTCAGCTAAAGCGGGGTATCTGTTCTTTTACATCATGTGAGGTTACACGGAGTTGCTCTAAAGCGGCCTCCGGTTTACCCCTTGAGTTCGCTTTGCTAAAAGCATCGTGTTATATCACTTGGAGGATTGGTCGTGTCCGAACCAATACCATGCCTCTTGATAGGCGAAAGCCACCAGATCACTTGGGGACTTGGTCATGTCTGAACCAGTCATGCCTCTTGATCGGCCTAAGGCCACAGAATCACTTGGGGGCTTGGTCGAACCCGAACCATGACCACGCCATTTGGTCGGCATAAATGCCACAAGAATCACTTGGGGACCTGGCTAACTAGAACCATAGTTACACCTAACGGGAGCTTGGTCGTGTTTGGCCATGGTTACGCCATTTGATCAGCTTAAATAAATCTTTTTTGGCAAACGTTTTTGTCGTTGCTTTTGCTTCATACTTTTCTTTGAAGGTTTTTTTGCTTTTTATTGTGTTCTTTAAACCGACAAAGTTTTTTAACCAATCAATTGACGGAACACAGTTCACGTCAATCCGGAGACTATTTGTACGGTTTGTTCCTTGTTGTTAACATCCTCTTATGGAGTAGACCATGGTGTTTATATACGCCGCATCGGACGTGTGTAGATACTTTCAGATGGCTGTATGTATTAAATTTTCGGTAGAGGGTATCGATATTGAACCACTTCTGATCTACCCACAAGACTATAGTAGTTTGCTAGACTCCTCTCCAAGCTTCAAAAATTCGGACCAAAAGCACACTTCAGCTCAACGGGTGGGGCACGAGTTATCTATCGTATCTCAAAATTTGAGAATAACATAAATAACGTGGGAAAATTGGTATTTTTGTGGGTTGAGGGCTTTATATGATATAAACGACGAAGCATCAAGAATTTCCGCCTGTCGTATGAGGGTGTTGACGTTCAGCATGAGAAGTGTTGTACGCGGATAGAGCAGACTATTTGAATCGAATTCTTACTTAGAAAGTGTGTTTAGGATAATGCCTCATTACTTCGCGAACTTGAGACGAAATATTAGACATAGCGCGTACGCAGAGCAATGATCATGCTAATGCATAATGGTATTCAGTAGTCTATTACGGGAGGTGGTGCCCACCATAGAACAATATATTGGTTTTTTTTCTAGCAGAAGTGACGGAGGGTCAGAGTTGTGAATATACAGCCTAGCGCTGTCTCTGGTTTAGAGATTTTGGCTGGTCAATAAGCCTCGGCTCCTGTATGGTATTGACCAGGAGCTCATTGGGCGTATGTTCTCGAGTGTTCAGCTTTCACGTTTCTTCTCTCGATACTCTAGCTGGGGCAGGCTGGCAAATTGACATCAGGTTTTCCCAAGTCGACTCGTTTCCATTCGATATGCTTGAAATTACAGTTGCTTGGTCATACTGGGATTCAGATAGCAGATACGCTACGACGGGTGCTCTTCGCATAACTATTCGGCACGTGTTCTCAGCCATAGATGGCCATTGCCCAGATTAAAAGGCGGGCCTATCAAAGTAATGAGGACAAGGTACCATTGCGGTGACGGACTTGTGACTTAGGGATCAGGTCTCTAGACTGCCACTTTTCATGGTTCGATTATGGTAGCACGGCTACTCATACGCAAGTTGTTCTGGCTTGTCATATTTGGGCTTGATAATGAGACAAGTCCTCTTCCTCAGCCAGTTGACAAGCTAGCGGACGTACCTCCCGGTTTATTGCTAGCAAATCCGCTTCACCAAATTCTGACGTGTCTTCCTTCAAGCTGGGATAGCCCTGAGCCGCTTCAATAGGATCAAAATCCGGCACCCAGGCTTTTGCCCGGATTAAGGCATTGATTGCACCGGTTCGAGCAGCAGATTTCTTCAGCTCTTCAACCCGGGCAGGAAGCACTGACAGCTTCATTAAAGAATCTTGAATCAAAGTGGGCGCCGGTTTGTTATGAGACGCGGTACAGATGATCCGCTGGGCACCAGTATACAATTGTTCAACCAATGTATAGGCGGCTTTCAATTTCTTCCATACATCTGACCCCAAGTGACCAATGCGTGTCCCTGAAATACCATAAAGGGTTAATAAACCGGCGACTCTGTAAGAAGGCAGAACCAATTCAGAAGGCAAGCTGGCTTACCAAAGATAGGCAGTGGTCATGGCATGAACGTGCCGCTTTATGCTAGTCAGTTCATCCGTCACTGGTTTTAGTGCAGCCTCGGCATCCTCTGCTCGTTTGATCAAAGCGGACTTTTCAGTGGCCCAATCCGCCCGTTTCTTCTTGAAGTTCTCCTTAAGTTGTTCCATGGTGCTTAAGGCACTGGCCAATTCCTCTTTTGCTTTGGAGGTTTCAGCCTGTTGGGTTTTCAGGTTTTCTTGCAGATCGATAACTTGGTTTTCTTTCGCCTTCAGCTCCGCCTGCAGGCATACAGATATATGTTTCAACAAATCGGTAGAAGGATTCAAGTACCAACCACATAACAAGTTATGTGCTTAGCACTTGGGGGCTAATGCGTATTCGATCTTCATCTTTCAATTGTTTACGAAGTCCCAAGATCAATGCAAGCATTCAACTTGGCACTTGGGGGCTAATTACTTAAAGTACCGGTTTAACTAAGCTAAGTTGAACCGGCCCTTGGGGGCTACATCAGCAAATTTCAAAGCATCAAGATTTATATTATTAAGTCCCGGTTTGAAAGAATAGTTCAAACCGGCCCTTGGGGGCTAGGAGAGTCAGCAAGAATAAAAGCATACAAGCAGAAATGAGCATATGGAAGTTTCCTCATATTTATCTTTCATCATATTAACCAGACCGGCTTCATAGTCACGGCTGGTATACAGCCGGTTCAGATAGCCGGAATGGATATCTTGGGCGTCCAGAGCAGCGTAAGCCATCAGATCAGCGTTCCACGTGCCTTTGCCAAAAGCAGCAAATTCTTCCTTGGCAGAATGTTTGGATAAAGCGACAGGATTGCTTGGTTCAGTATGGCCAGTGCCAGTAATGACAACCTCATCATCCTTGGTACCTCCGGTTTGCACTGGAGCTGTTGGCTTCTTAGAAGGTTTTGCTGGACCAGTGGAGCTTTCAATCCGGATGGAACCTGTGGGCTGTTGGATAGGGCCTGAGGTATCAACAGGTCTCTCTTCAGCAATAAGATTATCATCTGGCTGTGGTGGATTGTTGGGAATATCCTCAGAGATAGCCGCTTCAAGAATGACATCTTCTTCGGCCGCTTTGTCCAGGCGGGCCTTCTTGCTTGGCCTAGGTTTGGCCCTGAGAAGAATAACCAAATTAAATACAGCATGTGTTCTAAGGCAATGTACTGCAAACATCACAATAAATATAGCTTACCCAAGCACCGTTTTGAGCGGCGGGAGCTGAGTGGCCGATGACTCGCCAGAAGATGAGTGGGAAACAACCTGGTAATCGGAGTCAGACGGATTAAGAGGTTGACGAAAGCAGCCCGCTTTAGGACAAGCACTGACAAGCGAATTAGAGACCTCGGAATGATGTTTCCGAACCGGACTGTTGGGTAAACCGGCGGAGGTAACTACCTGGCCGCTGTGCCGGGTGGTGCGGCGAGCTTCGTGTTGCTGAGTCTTTATAAGAAGTTTAGGATCCAAATAAGCAAGAGGATGAGAAAATTTAACTTTCCGGTTTGCCTGACGGATTTTTTGTGAAGGTAAAGTTTCTGAATCGGAAGAGAGAATAATTATCTCTGCAACATCTGTGTGGCTGGCTTCGACATCATCCTGACAAATATCATCATCAATAAGACGCATGAAAAATAAGCCAAGTGAGTCAAGCTCTACCTCAAAGTCCGGATTATCCACCTCATCATCAGGGGACGGATTAGAAGATGCAGTGGTTCTTTTCCGGTGGGCAGTTTTCTTCACACCTTTAGTCTTTTGCCGGGTTGCTCTTTCCGGTTTATCTGTTTTCTCTGATTTCTCCTGCGGCAGCTTTTTGCTCCAAAATGGATCATCGCCCTGATTATGCAGACACTGATATTAAAAACAATGACCAGACATGTCAATAACAGATTCAGCAAAAAGAAAAATCAAAGTCTTACAGCTGGCGGTTTGTTGGTGGCACAGAAGGGAAGCAGGCCGGTTCTAGCGCAGACGTGCTCCGGTTCATTCAGTATCTTACGCACAGCCTCTGTGATTTCTTCACCGGAGAGCTGGAGTTTTGAATGTTGTAGTGGGTCATCAACATTGTCAGTATACTCGCACATCAAACCGGAGCACTGACTAAGGGGCAGTATGCTCCATGATATCCAACAGCGAGCGAGATCAACCCCTGTTAAACCGTTGGCCATAAAGGCTCTGAGCTTTGACAGCTGGGGAGCATATTTGCTTCTCTCCTGGGCAGTCAATCTTTGAGGAAAAGGGTGTGTATTGCTGAGCCGCTCCGGACGAAAGCCAGGCAAGGGATTCTCACCAGCAGGGGAGGTGTCTTTGCAGTAGAACCATGTCTGATTCCACTCCTTGGGGTGACTGTGCAGCTTGGCGTGAGGGTATGTGACCTCTTTCCTTTTTTGAATCGCCATGCCACCCAACTCCGTATTGGAGCCATCAGTAAACTCAGTACGGTGGTTTAGATGGAAAAGATCTCTGAATAATTCCACTGTGGGCTCCTCTTGAAAGAATACCTCACAGAGTACTTGGATGTGGCACATATTTGTAACAGAGTTGGGGCCAGTGTCTTGCGGATGGAGTTGGAAATCGGCTAAAACATCCTGGTAAAATTTAGAACCGGGCTGTTTAAAGCCCCGGGCTAAGTGATCTACGAAAACAACAACCTCTCCTTCTCGAGGGGTGGGGGGCATTCTTTGCCAGGAGCCCTCCAATGGATGGTATCTTTGCTGCCCAAGGCACCAATCAGGACTAAATCGTCCAGTTGATCCTCTTGGACGCGAGAAGGGACCCAATTGCACTCATACACTTGCTTGGCCATGATGGAATCTACAAGGTAGAAGATCCCGGTTCAAAAATGCATTTGATCAAGGTACGTTGGTATGGGCACTGTTAAACCGGAGACAAAACTATCTGAACCGGAGTTTCATGAAGCAACCAACATCTAGCGGTTCAACAAGGGGACTAATGGTATATACCGGTTTGTAAAATTTTTCTACAAAGTTAAACCGCCTGATCTAAGCATTGAACAGTCAAGACTGCAGATGAGTAAGTACACAAAAACAGATTTCACAAGATTATACTACAGCTTTGGATCTGGAACATGTTTATAAAGGAGATAAATATTCAAGGTCCTAAAGGAGCAGTGCCGAATCAATAAGCGAAGGTACGGATATGCGAAAGTGAAAACGGAGGATAAAAACTACTACTACACAGAGCGAAGATTCACAGACTCGTCTAAGGATCTATCATATGAACAAGAAGCAAGCCATGAACAGTCGAGAACATGGAAACCCTAGAACAGATCTATGATGAAAGGGATAGAAGATTTACCGGAGCTGAGGAAGAAGCGGAAGGTCGCCGCGGTGCTCTGGTACGCTCAGGGTGATGCAGGGGCCAAAGTTGGTGCAGAGGTCGACAACGGCGGCGGAGCTCCGAAGACTGGGCGACGCGAGGAAGACGAAGCAGAAGGGCACGAAGGGGAAAAAGAAATGATCCTTCGGTCCTATTTATAAAGCAAGGGACATGGGTCAGACGCGAAAATCAAGGAGCTGCAAGTTTGGAAACAGAGCTGTCGCCTCGATTATCGCAGATCTATTAAACAAGAAGGTATCACGGATAGTTTCTTTATGATAGATGACGTCACGCCGATTTACTGCAATCAGAGAAGATGACATCACGGTGGTTCACCAAATTACAAGAATATGTGGAAGATGAAGTTTTTGCTAAGGATTGACATGAACCTGTTCAAATCAATCTGGGGCCTAATGTTGGGGATATTACTACTGGGCATAAACCGGCTTATCTGGGCCGGATTAACTTCATTAGTAGTTAAGCATGTTAAAGCCCATGAAGGTAGATGAGGGCTCCAGACCCATAATCGGTTGAGAGCCCGTAGCCGTAAACCGGTGTCAATATATAACTTGTATTGTAAGTTAGGAATAAGTAGAAACCAAACCAGACACATCTATGAGCCAGTGTTGGGACTCTGTAAACCGACGGGCGTCACCCATGTATATAAGGGGACGACCCGGCGGCGGTTCAAGGAGGAGAGACAACAACTCGAGACATAGGCGAAGCTTGTTTGCTCCCTAGTCATCGAAACACCCATCAATTCCATCACAACTAGACGTAGGCTTTTACCTTCATTGAAGGGGCCGAACTAGTATAAACTCTCTTGCGTCCTTGTGTCCGCTTTAACCCCTTCAAGCTAACCCGTCGTGATGGCTCCACGACTAAGTCCTTTCTCTAGGACATGTGCCGTGACAAACCCACGACACCCGGTTTAATGAATATGACTCTGACGTAAACCCTTCCAAGATGGTTCCATGGTCAATTGCTAACCGCACTTTCCGCTGTTCAACAAATCTATTGTCAGGGCGACTTGACTTGGTTTGGCGACTTACAAAACCCTAATCTGTCTGGATCGAATCTGAACATATTGTTTTGACTGCTCGTCAACGTTGTAGATCTTTTTGCTGTAGTCTTTTCCTTCATCCTATAAATTTTTCTCTGATTCATGGGATAGCCATGGAAAACTACGAACTTCTCAATCTCTGGTGAAAATCCCTCCAAGAACTCAACACCACCGTGCGCAAGCCCCACGGTGGGCGCCAACTATCGTGGAATTTTCACGGCAGATGTCCTAGTGCGAGGACTTAGTCGTGAGGCCAACACATCTATGTGGTAGTGAGGGAGTCCTGGATTAGGGGGTCTTCGGACAGCCGGACTATATCCTTTGGCAGGACTGTTGGACTATGAAGATACAAGATTGAAGACTTTGTCCCGTGTCCGGATGGGACTTTCCTTGGCGTGGAAGGCAAGCTTGGCAATACGGATACGTGGATATCCTCCCTTGTAACCGACTCTGTGTAACCCTAGCCCCCTCCGGTGTCTATATAAACTGGAGGGTTTAGTCCGTAGGACAATAGATAATCATACCATAGGCTAGCTTCTAGGGTTTAGCCTCTACGATCTCGTGGTAGATCAACTCTTGTAATACTCATATCATCAAGATCAATCAAGCAGGACGTAGGGTATTACCTCCATCAAGAGGGCCCGAACCTAGGTAAACATCGTGTCCCCTGCCTCCTGTTACCATCCGCCTTAGACGCATAGTTTGGGACCCCGTACCCGAGATCCGCCGGTTTTGACACCGACATTGGTTCTTTCATTGAGAGTTCCACTATGCCCTCACCGTAAGGCTCGATGGACCCTTCGATCATCGGTAACGATGCGGTCCAGGGTGAGGTTTTCCTCCCCGGACAGATCTTCGTATTCGGCGGCTTCACACTGCGGGCCAATTCGCTTGGCCATCTGGAGTAGATCGAGAGCTACGCCCCTGGCCATTAGGTCAGGTTCGGAAACTTAAACTACACTGCCGACATCTGTGGAGACTTAATCTTCGACGGATTCGAGCCCATGTCAGGTGCGCCGCACAATCACGACGAGCATGATGTAACTCTGCCGTCGGACAGTGTTCGGGAGATCACATCTGCAACTACTCTGGCCTTCAATCTGGAGCAAATTGCGCCATCCGAGGACGGAAGGATAGACCCCGCTATGGAGGCCGCACTCTCAGTGGCGATGGAGCCGGATACTGACTTCACACCCTACGAGAGCCGTATTGCCGAACCACTGGATTCGTCTCCGGCCACGGACTCCGAGCCACCTGCATCCGTGCCTATCGAATCCGATTGGGCGCTGATCATGGAGTTCACCTCCGCAGATATCTTTCAGCTCTCGCCTTTCGGCGATGTGCTAAATTCATTAAGGTCTCTCTCCTTGTCAGGAGAACCTTGGTAGAACTATGTCCGGCTAGAATGGGACGCGGGCGACGAAGAAATTCGCTGCCCACCCACCACCCACTTAGTAGCCACTGTCGACGATTTAATCGACATGCTCGACTTCGACTCCGAAGACATCGACGATATGGACGATGATGCAGGAGACGAACAGGAACCACCGCCCACAGGGCACTGGACCGCCACCTCATCATATGATATATACATGGTGGATAACCCCAAAGAAGGCAATGGCGACGAGACAGCGGAGGATGACCCCTCCAAGAAGCAACCCAAGCGCCGACGTCAGCGGCGCCGCTCTAAGTCCCGCCATAGCATAAGTAGTGATACCGGCACAAGAGACAATAACACTCTGGATAGTGCCGAAGACAACAACAATCCCCTCCAGCACGATGTAGAGCATGAGGGTGAACAAGCTAGCCCTCCAGAGTAGGCAGCAGATGGAGAATCAGAGGAGGACAATTACATGCCTCTCTTCAAAGACGAGGTGAGCCTCAGCGACGAACAATTTATCGTGCCTGAGGATCCCGTCGAGCAGGAGCGCTTCAAGCGCCGGCTTATGGCCACAACACATAGCTTGAAGAAAAAGCAACAACAGCTTCAAGGCGATCAAGACTTGCTAGCAGATAGATGGACCGAAGTCCTTGCGGCCGAGGAATACGAACTCGAATGCCCCTCCAAGAGTTACCCAAAGCGCAGGTTGCTACCTCACCTCGAGGAGGAAGCATTGAAACCTACATCACCAGTGTACGATGTGGCTAACCGGCCACCTCATGGCCGAGCCAGAGAGGTGTTTCAGCCTGAAGTTCAACCTGCACCCCGCCGCCCAAACAAAAATACCAAGGCCCGGGGCAACACATGGGACCTGCAAGACATATTGGACAGCAGGGCAAAACATGCAAGGTTGATATACGGGTCATGGGGGCGCGCGCCAACGCGCGACGATGACGTCACACTGGATACACTAAAAGTAAATCCGGCCAGGCCGAATACAACAGACAAGACTCATATGAACTGCGTCGTGATATAGCCCGGCACAGAGGCGCCGCACACCCCCTATGCTTCATTGATGAAGTTATGGATCACGAATTCCCGGAGGGTTTCAGACCCATAAATATCGAATTGTATGATGGTACAACAGATCCCGCTGTATGGATTGAGGATTTTCTCCTCCACATCCACATGGCCCGCGGTGATGATCTGCATGCCATCAGTACCTCCCACTAAAACTCAAAGGACCAGCTCGGCATTGGCTGGATAGCTTGCCAGCAGACTCCGTCGGTAGTTGGGAGGATCTGGAAGACGCATTCCTTGACAACTTCCAGGGCACTTATGTGCGACCACCGGATGCTGACGACTTGAGCCATATAACTCAGCAGCTAGGGGAATCAGCCAGGCAATTCTGGACACGGTTCCTAACTAAGAAAAACCAAATTGTCGACTGTCCGGATGCAGAGGCCTTAGCGGCATTCAAGCATAACATCCGTGACGAGTGGCTCGCCTGGCACCTCGGCCAGGAGAAGCCGAAGTCTATGGCAGCCCTCACGACACTCATGACCCGCTTTTGCATGGGCAAGGATAGCTGGCTGGCTCGCAGCAACAACACATCAAGGAATTCGGGCACTTCGGATACCAAAGATGCCAACGGCAGACCACGTCGTAACAGACAAAAGCGCCGCAACAACGGCGATAACACCGATGATACAGCAGTCAATGTCGGATTCACAGGATCTAGATCCGGTTAGCGGAAAAATCCGTTCAAAAGAAGTACTCGGGGCCCGTCTAGTTTGGATCACATACTTGATCGCTCGTGTCAAATCCACGGCACCCCCGATAAGCCAGCCAATCACACCAACAGAGAATGTTGGGTGTTCAAGCAGGCCGGCAAGTTAAATGCCAAAAACAAGGACAAGGGGCTGCATAGTGATGATGAGGAGGAGCCCCGGTCGCCGAGCACGGAAGGAGAGAAGAGGTTCCCCCCACAAGTGAAGACGGTGAACATGATATACGCAACCCACATTCCCAAGAGGGAACAGAAGCATGCACTAAGGGACGTCTATGCGATGGAGCCCGTCGCCCCAAAGTTCAACCCATGGTCTGCTTGTCTGATCACCTTCGATCGCAGGGACCATCCCACTAGTATCCGTCATGGTGGATCCGCCGCACTAGTCCTAGACCCCATCATCGACGGATTTCACCTCACTCGAGTCCTTATGGACGACAGTAGCAGCCTGAACCCGCTCTATCAGGATGCAGTGCGCAAAATGGGTATAGATCCCTCGAGGATCAAACCCACGAAAACCACCTTTAAGGGCGTCATCCTAGGTGTAGAGGCCCGTTGCACTGTCTCAATCACACTGGAAGTGGTCTTCGGATCTCCGGACAACTTCTGAAGCGAGGAGTTAATCTTCGATATCGTCCCGTTCCGCAGTGGCTATCACGCACTGCTCGGGCGAACCGCATTTGCAAAATTCAATGCGGTACCGCATTACGCATACCTGAAGCTCAAGATGTTAGGACCGAGGGGGGTCATAACAGTCAACGGAGACACATAACGCTTGCTCCGCACGGAAGAGCACACTGCGGCCCTCGCAGCAGAAGCACAAAGCAGCCTTTTAAGGCAAAGCACCAATTCGGCGATACAGCCCCCGGACACCGTCAAGCAAGTCCGAAGTAAACTGCAACAGGATCGCCTGGCACGTTCAGAGCTCGCCTTGCAATCCGCCCCCCGTCCCAGTCCCAGTCAAGCGATGAAATCCGTGCTGCGCGTACATAATTACACACTGAAAATACCATGGGCATAGGCGGGGGCACGATCAGGGCACGTCCCGCAATGCGGCTTAACTACCCTAGGGGCTGCATACCTTTATCATTTTTTCTCTTTCAGGACCTTACTCTCTGGAAGCCCTTTCCGGCAGTACGATTGCCGGACACATTACGGGAAGGAACAACCAAGGAGGCAAGAAGCTAAGATGTATAAGGGAACCCCCAGGTGGTCTCTAATAGTCCTATTTTTCTGCTTATTGCGCTACTTGTATCAGTACGCTTTGATGTATTATTTAAATAACAATGCATAGCATTAGTCTATTGTTGCATTATCCATCCCTTTTTTCTTATATGTTCATTTACAACAACTTGCACCCGTACATTCGGGTACGGTCAGTACGCCAGGGGCTTTCGTTTACCCCATAATACAGCGTGAGAAGTTCGAACACTTTCGACAGTGCGGCACCCCGAACTTATAGCATTATATGCATCAGCTCCGAATCATGTCTTGGGTCAATAGTTGGGTTTGCCTAGCTCCCATGTTTTGGTACCTTACATTCCGCTATATCGGCTAAGGTAGCACTGGGAGAACTACTGCGATTGTGTCCCGGTTCTTCCGGACGAGCACCTCAGTAGATAAAGCCGAAAACTGACTGTCATGATAAGGCGAGAGCTGGTCGCTGTTCGAGAGGTCTCAAGTCCTTAAAGACTTTTTTCGCTTTGGGCGAGGAGTCGTCCTTGTCCGAATTAGGCGTATATAGTACCCCCAATTCGGCCTTCCGAATACTAGGGGCTTCGCCAAAATTTAAAATTATAGACTTCTATGGCTAAGTGAGAGTGAGAAAGCCTCATAGTCCGATTGCCTGGTTTGTTGTGCTGAACACCTCCCTCGAAGGACCCAAAATTGGGATAAAGAGTGCTCATGTTTATCCCGAACACCCCAGTACTAGTTACATGGGGGCAGAAGCCGACGACTGGCCAACTCTCAGATTTTATAAACGGCCGCACAGAAGGTAATATTTTAAATTCAAAAAGCGTTGCATAGCACAAATGAACTCGTTTCATATTACAGGATCACATGAGCATGCTCATTCAAAAATTACATCTCTGGCACATTCCTCCACCACAAGGCGGGAACCCTTCAGGACACTATCATAATACATTTCGGGGCAGCGATGCTCCTTGCCCTCCGGCGGCCCCTCCTTCACCAGCTTCATGGTGTCCAGCTTCGCCCAGTGCACCTTCACTCGGGCAAAAGCCCTGCGTGCACCCTCGATGCAGACAGACTGCTTTATGACGTCAAGCCGTGGGCAGGCATCCACAAGCCGCCTCACCAGATCGAAGTAGCTGCTAGGCAGGGGATCGCCAGGCCACATCCGGACTATAAGACCCTTCATGGCCTGTTCGGCCGCCTTGTGAAGCTCGACTAGCTGCTTCAGCTGGTCGCTCAAGGGCATTGGGTGTTCGGTCCCAGTATACTAAGAACAGAACAACTTTTCCGTCGAGCTCCCCTCCTCAGCTCGGTAAAACTCCGCGGCATCCAGTACACCAACGGGAAGATCTGCGAACACTCCTGGAGAGCTCTGAACTCGGGTAAGTAAAAGGAAAGTTTCCTTCACATGCTTGCTTTGCATAATGAATGCCTTACCCGCTGCTATCTTCTTCACCGCATCCATCTCCTGGAGGGCCTTGTGGGCTTCAGCCTTGGCGCTCCATGCGCTTTCGAGCGCCTTCGCAAGCTCGGACTCTCGCGTCTTAGAGTCAAGCTGCAAGGACTCATGTTTTTTGGCGAGATCCTCGAGCTCTTGCTGCACCTCGCCTACCCGGGCTTCTTGCTTTTCCCGCTCAATGCGCTCCTTGGCCGCTTTGTCTTTGGCCTCGGACAGCGCCTTCTTCAGGGTCGCCACATCGGTTGTGGCCCCTGACAAATTCATAATGATCCTATTACTTTACAACCGAATTTCTTTTTAATATATAGACAAGGTATTGCTTACCTTTGCTCTCCTCGAGCTGCCTCTTGGTAAGGCCGAGCTCTTTCTCGGACCGCTCAAGGTCCTGCTTCAGTGCAGCGACCTCCGCAGTACGTGCGGCAGCGGCCAGCAGTGAAGCCTGCACATGCACATAGACATATTCTGATTAGACTCCTGAGTCATTATTTGATCCTCTATTCGGCCTTTCTTCGCGAACGCCAAACAGAGCATCAGGGGCTACTGTCTATGCGGTAATATTTTCCTATATTTTGATTGCTTACCTCAAAGCCTGTTAGGAGGCTGGCACAAGCTTCGGTCAGTCCGATTTTGGCGGACTGAACTTTCTCGATCACCGCACTCATGATAGTGCGGTGCTCTTCGTCGATGGAAGCGCCGCGAAGCGCTTCCAGCAAGTTGTCCGGTGCCTCTGGATGGACAGAGGCCACCGGCACAGGGCTCGCTCCTCTTAACGGGGGATTGCCTGCCGGAGTCCGGAACCACCGAAGGTTCCGGCGCAGTGTTCGACTGGGGGCCGAACTTGGAGCCCATGGGAGTCTTGCTCCCTTTGCGCCCAGGGTCCGGAAGGTCGCCTCGAGGCGCCCCCAGGACTACCTCCCTTCGGCTCGGTGCCTTTTTAGGCAACACCTCGACGTTGTCCGTAGGGCAAGGGGTGGGGGCGGTTAGAAGTGAATCGCTATTCATATCCGACGAGTCCAAAGAACCGTCCGACAAAGATACATCAAGACGGGCTCGGGACGGACTGCATAATCATATTCGGCGTAAGTTGAAGCAGTGCAATAAAACATACCATGAATTACTATGGTATCCGGATACTTACGACTTTGCCAAGGGCTTCTCCCTAGGTAGCCACTAGTCGCCGCTATAGGCAGCCATCGTGGAGCAGTTCGGAAGGAGGGTCCTTCCCTTCTTGGACCCTTCGGCCTCCCAGTTGGGGGCGGCCTTCCTTTTCTTGTCTCCCCAGGCTGGGGGAGGAGAACTTTCTCTTCCTCCTCCTCGTTTTTCGTGGGAGGAGGGTGCTTCGGAGTTATCGTACGATGAGTCCGATATAACCTTGGCGCCAGCGCCTTTCGGGTCCGTGGCCTTCTTCTTGGCCTTCTTCACCAGCACCTCGTAAGGCCCCGGAACAGCATCTCGTTAGGAAGCAATCTGCAGGATCTTCAGGCAGGGGGCTGGGCAATTGATCTGCTCCGCCATCTCTACCAGTTCTGTAACGGCATGGAAGCTTAGAATTCGCACATGATTAAACTGGGCAAATAAATACCTCCTGTGAGATATAAAAACTTACCGATTGGCATGGCGCTTTGCGCTGAGTCCGCGGTCCTCGTAAGGGAGGAGGTACCCTCGCGCCCTTGAAACACACTTTCCAGACGTCCTTGTGCGTCATGTCGAAGAAGCTCTTGCAGCGTCTAGTACTTTGCCGGGTCGAACTCCCCACAAATTGAATGCCGTTGTTGAAACGGGAGGATCCGGCGGAAGAGCAATGACTGACGCACGTTGACAGGCTTGATTTTCTACTCATCATGTTCTTGATGCATGTCTGGAGTCTGGTCAGCTCTACGGGGAACCCTAGGATAGGCCTTCTCTTTCTCAGGAGTGAAGCCACGTGGGGATTCCGGATCGAAATTCGGGGCCGCCACCCCAGTTGGTGTCGCGTGGCTCGGTGATGTAGATGTTGGGGAACGTAGTAATTTCAAAAAAATTCTACGCACACGCAAGATCATGGGTGATGCATAGCAATGAGAGGTGAGAGTGTTGTCCACGTACCCTCGTAGACCGAAAGCGGAAGCGTTAGCACAACGCGGTTGATGTAGTCGAACGTCTTCCGATCTGACCGATCCAAGTACCGAACGCACGGCACCTTTCGAGTTCAGCACTAGCGTTCTCGATGGACGTCCGCAAACTCCGATCCAGTAGAGCTCACGGGAGAGTTCCGTCAGCATGACGGCGTGGTGACAGTGATGATGTTGCTACCGACGCAGGGCTTCGCCTAAGCACCGCTACGATATGACCGAGGTGGAATATGGTGGAGGGGGGCACCGCACACGGCTGGGAGAGATCAACTGATCAACTTGTGTGTCTAGAGGTGCCCCCCTGCCCCTGTATATAAATGAGAAAGGGGGGAGGCCGGCCGGCCCTCTATGCGCGCACCAGGAGGAGGAGTCCTCCTCCTAGTAGGAGTAGGACTCCCCTTTCCTACTCCTACTAGGAGGAGGAAAGGAAGGAGGAGAAGGAGAAGGAAGGAGAAGGAGGAAAAGGAGGAAAGGGGGTCCGGCCCCCTAGTACAATTCGGTTTGGGCTAGGGGGGCCGCGCGCCCTGCCTCCTCTCTTCCACCACTTGGCCCATGAGGCCCATTACTTCTTCCTCGTATTCCCGTAACTCCCCGATACCCCCGAAAATACCCAAATCACTCGGAACCTTTTCGATGTCCGAATATAGTCGTCCAATATATCAATCTTTAGGTCTCGACCATTTCGAGACTCCTCGTCATGTCCCAGATCTCATTTGGGACTCCGAACTACCTTCGGTACATCAAATCACATAAACTCATAATACAATCGTCACCGAAACTTTAAGCGTGCAGACCCTACGGGTTCGAGAACTATGTAGACATTACCGAGACATGTCTCCGGTCAATAACCAATAGCGGAACCTGGATGCTCATATTGGTTCCCACATATTCTACGAAGATCTTTATCGGTCAGACCGCAAAACAACATACATTGTTCCCTTTGTCATCAGTATGTTACTTGCCCAAGATTCGATTGTCGGTATCTCAATACCTAGTTCAATCTCGTTACCGGAAAGTCTCTTTACTCGTTCCGTAATACATCATCCTGCAACTAACTCATTAGTTGCAATGCTTGCAAAGCTTAAGTGATGTGCATTACCGAGAGGGCCCAGAGATACCTCTCCGACAATCGGAGTGTCAAATCCTAATCTCGAAATATTCCAACCCAACAAGTACCTTCGGAGACACCTGTAGAGCACCTTTATAATCACCCAGTTACGTTGTGACGTTTGGTAGCACACAAAGTGTTCCTCTGGTAAACGGGAGTTGCATAATCTCGTAGTCATAGGAGCATGTATAAGTCATGAAGAAAGCAATATCAACAAACTAAACGATCAAGTGCTGTGCAAACGGAATGGGTCAAGTCAATCACATCATTCTCCTAATGATGTGATCCCGTTAATCAAATGACCAACTCATGTCTATGGCTAGGAAACATAACCATCTTCGATAAATGAGCTAGTCAAGTAGAGGCATACTAGTGACACTCTGTTTGTCTATGTATTCACACATGTATTATGTTTCCGGTTAATACAATTCTAGCATGAATAATAAACATTTATCATGATATAAGGAAATAAATAATAACTTTATTATTGCCTCTAGGGTATATTTCCTTCAGTCTCCCACTTGCACTAGAGTCAATAATCTAGATTAGACAGTAATGATTCTAACACCCATGGAGCCTTGGTGCTGATCATGTTTTGCTCGTGGAAGAGGCTTAGTCAGCGGGTCTGCAACATTCAGATCCGTATGTATCTTGCAAATTTCTATGTCTCCCACTTGGACTAAATCCCGAATGGAATTGAAGTGTATCTTGATGTGTTTGGTTCTCTTGTGAAATCTGGATTCCTTCGCCAAGGCAATTGCACCAGTATTGTCACAAAAGATTTTCATTAGACCCGATGCACTAGGTATGACACCTAGATCGGATATGAACTCCTTCATCCAGACTCCTTCATTTGCTGCTTCCGAAGCAGCTATGTACTCCGCTTCACATGTAGATCCCGCCACGACGCTTTGTTTAGAACTGCACCAACTGACAGCTCCACCGTTCAATATAAACACGTATCCGGTTTGCGATTTAGAATCGTCCAGATCAGTGTCAAAGCTTGCATCAACGTAACCATTTACGATGAGCTCTTTGTCACCTCCATATATGAGAAACATATCCTTAGTCCTTTTCAGGTACTTCAGGATGTTCTTGACCACTGTCCAGTGATCCACTCCAGGATTACTTTGGTACCTCCCTGCTAGACTTATAGCAAGGCACACATCAGGTCTGGTACACAGCATTGCATACATGATAGAGCCTATGGCTGAAGCATAGGGAACATCTTTCATTTTCTCTCTATCTTCTGCGGTGGTTGAACATTGAGTCTTACTCAACTTCACACCTTGTAACACAGGCAAGAACCCTTTCTTTGCCTGATCCATTTTGAACTTCTTCAAAACTTTGTCAAGGTATGTGCTTTGTGAAAGTCCAATTAAGCGTCTTGATCAATCTCTATAGATCTTAATGCCCAATATGTAAGCAGCTTCACCGAGGTCTTTCATTGAAAAACTCTTATTCAAATATCCCTTTATGCTATCCAAAAATTCTATATCATTTCCAATCAATAATATGTCATCCACATATAATATCAGAAATGCTACAGAGCTCCCACTCACTTTCTTGTAAATACAGGCTTCTCCAAAAGTTTGTACAAAACCAAATGCTTTGATCACACTATCAAAGCGTTTATTCCAACTCTGAGAGGCTTGCACCAGTCCATAAATGGACCGCTGGAGCTTCCACACTTTGTTAGCTCCCTTTGGATCGAAAAACCTTGTGGCTGCATCATATACAACTCTTCTTCCAGAAATCCATTCAGTAATGCAGTTTTAACATCCATTTGCCAAATTTCATAATCATAAAATGCGGCAATTGCTAACATGATTCGGACAGACTTAAGCATCGCTACGGGTGAGAAGGTCTCATCGTAGTCAATCCCTTGAACTTGTTGAAAACCTTTTGCAACAAGTCGAGCTTTGTATACAGTAACATTACCGTCAGCGTTAGTCTTCTTCTTGAAGATCCATTTATTCTCAATTGCTTGCCGATCAACGAGCAAGTCAACCAAAGTCCACACTTTGTTCTCATACATGGATCCCATCTCAGATTTCATGGCTTCTAGCCATCTTGCGGAATCTGGGCTCACCATCGCTTCTTCATAGTTCGTAGGTTCATCATGATCTAGTAGCATGACTTCCAGAAAAGGATTACCGTACCACTCTGGTGCGGATCTTATTCTGGTTGATCTACGAGGTTCGTAGTAACTTGATCTGAAGTTTCATGATCATTATCATTAGCTTCCTCACTAATTGGTGTAGGTGTCACAGAAACCGGTTTCTGTGATGTACTACTTTCCAATAAGGGAGCAGGTACAGTTACCTCATCAAGTTCTACTTTCCTCCCACTCACTTCTTTCGAGAGAAACTCCTTCTCTAGAAAGGTTCCATTCTTAGCAACAAAAGTCTTGCCTTCGGATGTGTGATAGAAGGTGTACCCAACAGTTTCCTTTGGCTATCCTATGAAGACACATTTCTCTGATTTGGGTTCGAGCTTATCAGGTTGAAGCTTTTTCACATAAGCATTGCAGCCCCAAACTTTCAGAAACGACAACTTTGGTTTCTTGCCAAACCACATTTCATAAGGCGTTGTCTCAACGGATTTTGATGGTGCCCTATTTAATGTGAATGCAGCCGTCTCTAAAGCATAACCCCAAAACGATAGCAGTAAGTCTGTAAGAGACATCATAGATCGCACCATATCTAGTAAAGTACGATTATGACGTTCGGACACACCATTATGCTGTGGTGTTCCGGGTGGCGTGAGTTGCGAAACTATTCCGCATTGTTTCAAATGTAGACCAAACTCGTAACTCAAATATTCTCCTCCACGATCAGATCGTAGAAACTTTATTTTCTTGTTACGATGATTTTCAACTTCACTCTGAAATTCTTTGAACTTTTCAAATGTTTCAGACTTATGTTTCATCAAGTAGATATACCCATATCTGCTTAAATCACATGTGAAGGTGAGAAAATAACGATATCCACCACGAGCCTCAATATTCATCGGACCACATACATCTGTATGTATGATTTCCAACAAATCCGTTGCTCTCTCCATAGTACCGGAGAATGGCGTTTTGGTCATCTTGCCCATGAGGCACGGTTCGCAAGTACCAAGTGATTCATAATCAAGTGATTCCAAAAGTCCATCAGTATGGAGTTTCTTCATGTGCTTTACACTGATATGACCTAAACGACAGTGCCACAAATAAGCCATAAAGCATGGCACACTGAACTATCGAGTAGTCATCAGCTTTGCTCTGCCAGATGTTCATAACATCTGGTGTTGCTCCAGCAGCAGGCCTGGCACCTAGCGGTGCTTCCAAGACGTAATTCTTCTGTGCAACAATGAGGATAATCCTCAAGTTACAGACCCGGTCCGTGTAATTGCTACCATCATCTTTCAACTTTGCTTTCTCAAGGAACGCATTAAAATTCAACGGAACAACAACACGGGCCATCTATCTACAATCAAACATAGACAAGAAAGATACTATCAGGTACTAAGTTCATGATAAATTTAAGTTCAATTAATCATATTACTTAAGAACTCCCACTTAGAAAGACATCCCTCTAATCTTCTAAGTGATCACGTGATCCAAATCAACTAAACCATAACCGATCATCACGTGAAATGGAGTAGCTTTCAATGGTGAACATCAATATGTTGATCATATCTACTATATGATTCACGCTCGACCTTTCGGTCTAAGTGTTCCGAGGCCATATCTGCATATGCTAGGCTCGTCAAGTTTAACCTGAGTATTCTGCATGTGCAAAACTGACTTGCACCCGTTGTAGATGGACGTAGAGCTTATAACACCCGATCATCACGTGGTGTCTGGGCACGACGAACTTTGGCAACGGTGCATACTCAGGGAGAACACTTTTATCTTGAAATTTAGTGAGAGATCATCTTATAATGCTACCGTCAATCAAAGCAAGATAAGATGCATAAAAGATAAACATCACATGTAATCAATATAAGTGATATGATATGGCCATCATCATCTTGTGCTTGTGATCTCCATCTCCGAAGCACCATCATGATCACCATCGTCACCGGTGCGACACCTTGATCACCATCGTTGCATCGTTGTCGTCTCGCCAATCTTATGCTTCCACGACTATCGCTACCGCTTAGTGATAAAGTAAAGCATTACTGCGCAATTGAGCTGCATACAATAAAGCGACAACCATATGGCTCCTGCCAGTTGCCGATAACTCGGTTACAAAACATGATCATCTCATACAATAAAATTTAGCATCATGTCTTGACCATATCACATCACAACATGCCCTGCAAAAATAAGTTAGACGTCATCTACTTTGTTGTTGCAAGTTTTACGTGGCTGCTACGGGCTTAGCAAGAACCGTTCTTACCTACGCATCAAAACCACAATGATAGTTTGTCAAGTTGGTGCCGTTTTAACCTTCGCAAGGACCGGGTGTAGCCACACTTGGTTCAACTAAAGTTGGAGAAACTGACACCCGCCAGCCACCTGTGTGCAAAGCATGTCGGTAGAACCAGTCTCGCGTAAGCGTACGCGTAATGTCGGTCCGGGCCGCTTCATCCAACAATACCGCCGAACCAAAGTATGACATGATGGTAAGCAGTATGACTTATATCGCCCACAACTCACTTGTGTTCTACTCGTGCACAACATCAATGCATAAAATCTAGGCTCTGATACCACTGTTGGGGAACGTAGTAATTTCAAAAAAATTCTTACGCACACGCAAAATCATGGTGATGCATAGCAACGAGACGGGAGAGTGTTGTCCACGTACCCTCATAGACTGAAAGTGGAAGCGTTAGCACAACGCGGTTGATGTAGTTGAACGTCTTCACGATCCGACCGATCCAAGTACCGAACGCACGGCACCTCCGAGTTCAGCACACGTTCAGCTCGATGACGTCCCGCGAACTCCGATTCAGCAGAGCTTCACGGGAGAGTTCCGTCAGCACGACGGCGTGGTGACAGTGATGATGTTGCTACTGACGCAGGGCTTCGCCTAAGCACCGCTACGATATGACCGAGGTGGAATATGGTGGAGGGGGCACCGCACACGGCTGGGAGAGATCAACTGATCAACTTGTGTGTCTAGGGGTGCCCCCTTCCCCTGTATATAAATGAGCAAGGGGGAGGCCGGCCGGCCCTCTATGGGCGCGCCAGGAGGAGGAGTCCTCCTAGTAGGAGTAGGACTCCCCTTTCCTACTCCTACTAGGAGGAGGAGAAGGAGAAGGAAGGCTAAGGAGGAAAAGGAGGAAAGGGGGGCCGACCCCCTAGTCCAATTCAGTTTGGGCTAGGGGGCCACGTGCCCTGCCTCCTCTCTTCCACCACTTGGCCCATGAGACCCATTACTTCTTCCTCGTATTCCCGTAACTCCCCGGTACCCCCAAAAATACCCGAATCACTCGGAACCTTTCCGATGTCCGAATATAGTCGTCCAATATATCGATCTTTACGTCTTGACCATTTCGAGACTCCTCGTCATGTACCCGATCTCATCCGGGACTCCGAACTACCTTCGGTACATCAAATCACATAAACTCATAATACAATCGTCACCGAAACTTTAAGCGTGCGGACCCTACGGGTTTGAGAACTATGTAGACATGACCGAGACATGTCTTCGGTCAATAACCAATAGCGGAACCTGGATGCTCATATTGGCTCCCACACATTCTACGAAGATCTTTATCGGTCAGACCGCATAATAACATACGTTGTTCCCTTTGTCATCGGTATGTTACTTGCCCGAGATTCGATCGTCGGTATCTCAATACGTAGTTCAATCTCGTTACCGGAAATTCTCTTTACTCGTTCCGTAATACATCATCCCGCAACTAACTTATTAGTTGCAATGCTTGCAAGGCTTAAGTGATGTGCATTACCGAGAGGGCCCAGAGATACCTCTCCGACAATCGGAGTGACAAATCCTAATCTCGAAATACGCCAACCCAACAAATACCTTTGGAGACACCTGTAGAGCACCTTTATAATCACCCAGTTACGTTGTGACGTTTGGTAGCACACAAAGTGTTCCTTCGGTAAATGGGAGTTGCATAATCTCATAGTCATAGGAACATGTATAAGTTACGAAGAAAGCAATAGCAACAAACTAAACGATCAAGTGCTAAGCTAATGGAATGGGTCAAGTCAATCACATCATTCTCCTAATGATGTGATCCCGTTAATCAAATGACAACTCATGTCTATGGCTAGGAAACATAACGATCTTCGATTAACGAGCTAGTCAAGTAGAGGCATACTAGTAACACTCTGTTTGTCTATGTATTCACACATGTATTATGTTTCCGGTTAATACAATTCTAGCATGAATAATAAACATTTATCATGATATAAGGAAATAAATAATAACTTTATTATTGCCTCTAGGGCATATTTCCTTCAGTAGAACCACCTCGATTGCCATCCCTTTATGGTCTCCACATAGGAGCCTTCAAGCCAGGTAATGTTAGGTATTTTGCCCACCATGGCGCCTCCGCACTCCACTTGCTGGCCGACTACGACCTTCGGTTTAACATTGAAGGTCTTCAGCCACAAGCCGAAGTGGGGCCTGATGTGGAGGAAGGCCTCGCACACGATGATAAACGCCGAGATGTTGAGGATGAAATTGGGGGCCAGATAATGAAAATCCAGCCCGTAGTAGAACATGAGCCCGCAGACAAATGGGTGAAGGGGAAATCCCAGTCCGCGGACAAAGTGGGTAAGGAAAACTACCCTCTCATGGGGTGCGGGTGTAGGGACGATCTGCCCCGCATCTGGTAGCCGGTGCGTGATGTCCGCAGCCAGATATCCGGCTTCGTGTAGCTTTGCGATGTGCTCCTCCGTGACGGAGGAGACCATCCACTTGCCTCCCGCTCTGGACATGCTTGGAGTGGTTTGAGAAGAAAGACGCGAACTTGGGCGCTGGAGCTCGAGTGAGTGAGAATGGATAAGCAAGGAGGAAGAAGGCGTGGGTAAAAAGGGTGAATCTTTGTCCCTTTATAAGTGCGGAAGAGGCGATACGCCTCCCCACTTACTTGGTAAAATCACTTATTCCCCGAACGCCGTAATTGATGGTGCGGTTGGGTTACCCATACCCGTATTGATGAGAATCCCGTGATAAGGGGACACGATCTCTGCTATGACAAGACGTGTCGAGAAAACCGCCTCGTGATATGTACAGTGCTAGTTGAGGAAAATGGTTCGAATAAAGACCGGGCCATGGCATAATGTCATGTTGCTAAACGTGTCAGCAGATTAGATTTGTGGAAATATTATTCTCTCTACGGTGGTATGCGGGACTTGTTCTGCAGAGCCAGACACTACCCTGTGTTCAAAATCTTCTATGGAGTATTCGGAGGAGGAACCCGCCTTGCAATGCCGAAGACAAATCTGTGCGCCGGACTCATCGTCATTGAAGCCTGGTTCAGGGGCTACTGAGGGAGTCCTGGATTAGGGGGTCTCCGGACAGCCGGACTATATCCTTTGGCCGGACTGTTGGACTATGAAGATACAAGATTGAAGGCTTCGTCCCATGTTCGGATGGGACTTTCCTTGGCATGGAAGGCACGCTTGGCAATACGGATATGTGGATCTCCTCCCTTGTAACCGACTCTGTGTAACCCTAGCCTCCTCCGGTGTCTATATAAATCGAAGGGTTTAGTCTGTAGGACAACAGACAATCATACCATAGGCTAGCTTCTAGGGTTTAGCCTCTACGATCTCGTGGTATATTAACTCTTATAATACTCATATCATCAAGATCAATCAAGCAGGACGTAGGGTATTACCTCCATCAAGAGCGCCCGAACCTGGGTTAACATCGTGTCCCCTGCCTCCTGTTACCATCCGCCTTAGACGCACAGTTCGGGACCCCCTACCCGAGATCCGCCGGTTTTGACACCGACAGGTAGCTTGAGAGGGTTTGAGCGGAATTGAGAGATGCAACACAAGACAAGGGTTTAGACAGCTTCGAGCCCCGGGAAACATCATCCGGTAACAACCCTACGTGCTGTTTGTGGCTATGTCTTATTATCATCATTAGGGAGTCACTGTAAACCGACTCTCCTAGTTATGTCTAGCCCTAAAGATCCTGTAAGTGCATCTAGTGCCACCCCTAGTTGGTTTTGGAGTATTGAAGACAAACCTGGTTGATGGACTAATGTGTTTGTGAGAATTGCAGGATAGCATAGGTAGTAGTCCCTCATTGATTCGGTTTACCTACCGGAGATGACCCCTAAAAATGTGTGAAGACATTGAAGATAATGGTGGTATGTGAAGATATTCACATTGAAGACTATGACATGAGAAGACATCGCATGAAGTCTTTGGAGCGCGAAGACATAGTTGTTTCATAGTTTCATTTTCTTGTTTGTTGAGTCACAGGAACCACCGTACTGTTAAGTGGGGTCCAAGTGAACAAAGTCAGAGTGACTAAAGTGATGCTCAACCAAATCCTATGTCTTCAATCGAAGACAATGAGAGCAAATCTTATCCAGAGCTAGATGAGTCAGCTTTACTTGTAGCCCAAGTCAAGCTGCCGAGTGTGTTTGAAATCTGACCGTTGGGACACGTGTCAGTTCCTTAGTGACCCAGGGTCATTTCGGACAAATCAGGTCGGGTTGCCTAGTGGCTACAAATAGCCCACCCCTACACCATAAATTGGTGGCTGCTCAGAGTTAGTGCACGACTTTTGTCGTTTGAGAGCAACCCACCTCCGAAGCTTTTGAGAGAGAGAGAAATCCTTGCGAGGACAAAGCCCAAAACACCCAGAGCCCAACGAGTGTTGGGCATCGCTAAAGTCTTTCTGTCTGCGTGATCTGAAGACTTGTTACACTTGAGGACTGTGAATCCTCTAGCCGGTTAGGCATCGCGTTCTGAGCATCCAAGAGTCATTGTGGATTGCCGGTGAACGAAGTCTGTGAAGGTTTGGCAGTCTACCTTGAAGACTTGCCAGAGTGATTGGGCGGGGACTAAGTGTCCTTAGCTCAAGGGGAACAAGGTGAAGACGCGTTCTTCTGAGTTGAATCTCAGCCTTCCTAACCAGACGTACAGTTGTCACATCAACTGGAACTGGTCCAACAAATCCTTTGTCTTCACCGAGCAACTGGTTCTATCTCTTCCTTCTCTTTACTTATAGTTTGTCTTCGTGAAGTCATTGCCTGCTTGCATTATCTGTTTGACTTCACTGTGTGACTACTTGTTCTGATTGGCTTCATACTATCTTCCATCCTGATCCATACTACCTAGCTGCTAATAGTCTTTGTGCTTTCACTTCATTGTATACTTGACTATGGCTTGCCTAGTGTAGTCTACCTTCCGCTGGATGTTAATAGGTTCATTTCTATCGTTTGTCTTTGAAACTTCCATGTTTTGAAGACTTCCATAAAAATCACCTATTCACCCCCCCTCTAGTTGATAACTAGCACTTTCAATTGGTATTAGAGCAAGGTACTCCCTTGTTCTGTGTGATTCAGTTTAACCACCTGGAGTTTTAGCTATGTCGACTGCAGGGATAATCAAAGTCTCTGCTGTGTGCCCTGTCTTCGATGACACTGATTACCCCTACTGGAAGAATAAGATGCACATGCATCTTGAAGCCATTGATGTTGATCTATGGTATGTCGTCAAGAACGACGTTCCCAAGACTGGTGAAGGTGTCACCCCTGCCGATGTCAAGAAGTTCGTTCAACTGGATTCTACTTCCAAGAACATCATCTGTGGTCATCTGACCAAAGGACAGTATGGCCGTGTGAGTGCTCTGGAAACGTCGAAGCTAGTCTGGGACTGGCTCTCCAAGGTCAACGAAGGCGTCTCAACCCAGAGAGATCAAAGGATCAGTGTCATTCACAACCTCTTCAACCGCTTCAAGAGAAATGACAATGAGAATGTTCAGCTCACGTTTGATTGCCTCACTGACATCACAAATGAGCTTCATGCTCTCGGCACCACTGAGATCACCAAGCATGAAATCGTCAAGACACTCCTGAGATCACTTGACAGCTCGTTTGACACCCTAGCCCTGATGATTCAAGAATGCCCTGACTTCAAGACACTCGATCCGTTTGACATACTTGAGAGGCTCAACACACATGAGTTTAAGCTATCTGAGAAAAGAGATATCTATGGTCCCAACTATGGCCGACCTTGCACTTTGAAGGCAAAGGCTGTTTCCTCATCTGAAGAAGAATCTGACTGCAGTTCTGCTGATCCTGAAGACATTGGAAAGGAGCTTGCTATGCTTGTGAAGAAGTTCCAGAAATTCACCAAGAAGAAAGGCTTCAGAAAGTCTTCACGATCCATCTCATGAATTGATGAAGCTTCTACTCATGACCACAAGAAGAGAACATGCCACAAGTGCAAGAAACATGGTCACTACATCTCTGAGTGTCCACAGTGGGACAATGAAAACAACAACAAGAAGAAGAAGAGCAAGGAATATGATTCTGATGACAAGAAGAAGAAGAAATCATCAAAGTCTTCTTCCAAGTCTTCATCAAAGTCTTCATCACACAAGAAGAGCTCATCTGGCAAGGCTCATGCTTTTGTTGGCAAGGAGATGGATTCAGAGGAGGAGTCTGCTTCTGAGGAGGCGGAAGTGGAGTCTGAGGAGGAGTCTGACTCTGGCGTTGCAAGTCTGACTCTAG
Organism: Triticum urartu; assembly: GCF_003073215.2. Taxonomy (NCBI): domain Eukaryota; kingdom Viridiplantae; phylum Streptophyta; class Magnoliopsida; order Poales; family Poaceae; genus Triticum; species Triticum urartu. Next base: position 586,200,820 of record NC_053025.1, read on the forward strand.
CTACAGCCTATGTTGCCAAGTCCATCTTCAACACTGACGACAATGGCTCCGTCACCTACGCCGATGCTAATGACAAGGAAGACTCCGCTCCCACCTACCGCTTCATGGCACGTGGTGCCAAGGTAAACTCACGCGATGCTTACTTTCAAACATCAAGTGAAGATGACTCTGATTGTGAATCCAAACCCAGCTACAAAACACTTGCTTAAATTGCAACTGAACAACAGAAAGCTATGGAACATATTCAAAAACTGTTAGACAAAAGCGATGACCTGTTGGACGCGGAAATGACCCGATCTCAGTCCTTAATTGAAGACATAAAAAACCTTCATGTTAAGTATGATTAACTTGAAAGTCATCATGAAAAGCTATCAACAACTCATGAAAAGCTTTCCTATGATTATCTTCAAAGGAAGCAAGAACTTGAGAAATTGAGAGCAGTTCATGAAGATCTTCAAAAAGAAAACGAGTCACTTCGCGCTCAACAGATCAGTCCCGCTCAGGAAGGATTTGAACCGCCATGTCTAAAATGCCTTGAGTGTGATAACGCTACTTCTGTTGCTGAATGTTCTACTATTGCTACTGTTGCAATATCTTCAACTGTTGATGTGGTAACTAAACCCTCTGCTGAGGATGCCACTGCTATTGCTGATGAAAATGCTAGGTTGAAGACATTGCTTGAGATAGGGATGTACAAAAGTCTCAAAGGGCATCGGACACTATGTGATGTCCTCAAAAAGTAGATTCTGAACCGAAACCGTAGGAAAGAAGGTGTTGGGTTTGAGAGGAAAATGAATGTTGATGGTTCTTACTGGAAGCCTGAGCAGTACCCCAAAACCACATGGGTTGCTGCAAAGGAACCTTCAGTGGATCCATCCACCCTATCTGGCTTCACTTGTGCTAACCCTATTATCATTGATGAATCCTTTGATGCAAACTATAAACTGTTTAAGAATCAGAATGGTGAAGTGTTTGCCAGGTATATTGGTACTAACTGCAGGAATGGCCCACCTATGAAGAAAATCTGGGTGCCGAAGAGGTGTCTGGAGAATCTTCCTGTGAATGTCGTCATCACACCACAAGGGAAGAAGACAAACCCCAAACCAAAGGCGTCATATGGTCCAAAGGCTTCATACAGACACAGGACTCACCTGAGTCACCCTAATGCCAATGTTTTGCAGGAAAATCATACTCAAACTTATGAACATGAGCGCGTATCATCAAACTGCTATGTTCATAGGACTAAGAACTACTCTGATTATTCATATGAGTACTATTCGCCTCCTGCAAGGCTATTTGCTAGGGCTCCAAAGCCGAAGTTCTCAGATGCTGCACTTAGACTCATTGCTTCTAAGCCACCCTGAAGATGTGGGTGGCTAAGAAAAATTGACTCTCTTTTGCAGGGAAAGGTCTCTAGCCCGAAATCAAAGGTGTTAGATGCTATTGCTGGGGACCTAAAACATCTTGTTGGGCGCAAGATAAAATGCCCAAATGGTCTCACTATGTGTTTTGTTCCTGAATCGCTTGCCATGCATCCTATCAGTCCTAATCTTGATCTGAGCTTTGATAATATTCTTGTGCGTCAAATGTTTATGCTTCACAATACTCTTGGCGAAGCCTATCCCCCTAACTGTATTGTAGGATATGACTCCTCATGCTTCAGAATGGATTATGGACAGCGGATGCACTAATCATATGACTAGTGATGGAAGTCTTCTCATGGACTCAACCTTATGTCCATCTGACAAGAGTCACATCACATTTGCTGACACTGGTAAAAGCAAGGTATTGGGTCTAGGTAGAGTTGCAATCTCAAAGGATCAGCACATGGATAAAGTGATGCTTGTTGAATCCCTTGGCTTCAACTTAATGTCTATCTCAATGCTTTGCGATTTGAACATGATTGTGATATTTGGAAAATATCGTTGCCTTGTTCTAATGGAATCTAACAAGTCTCTAGTCTTTGAAGGGTATCAGAAAGATGATTTGTACATGGTAGATTTCTCAGCAGGACCACAACTTTCCATATGTCTTCTTGCAAAAGCTTCAGAGTGCTGGCTCTGGCATCGGAGGCTAGGGCATGCTGTCATGAGGAACTTGCATACTCTCGCAAAGAAGAAGCACGTCATAGGCATCGAGGGCATCAAGTTCAAGAAGGATCACTTATGCGGTGCCTGCGAAGCTGGAAAGATGACGAGGGCCAAGCATCCCTTGAAGTCAATCATGACAACAACTCAACCCTTCGAACTGCTACACATGGACCTATTCGGCCCTACTCACTACTCTACTCTCACTACTACTGCTTGTCTCTATGGCTTCGTCATTGTTGATGATTATTCAAGATATACATGGGTGCATATAATCCTCTACAAGAATGAAGTGCAGGATGTCTTCAGATGCTTTCCCAATCGTGCCATGACAAACTATGGCGTCAAAATCAAGCATATCAGAAGTGACAATGGCATAAAATTCAAGAACACCGGCCTCGACACTTATCTTGATACATTCGGCATCACTCATGAGTTCTCAGCTCCGTACACGCCGCAGCAGAATGGCATCGTGGAGCGCAAGAACAGAACACTCATTGAGATTGTTCGGACGATGCTTGATGAATACAAGACTCCAAGAAAGTTCTGGCCTGAAGCCATTGATACTGCATGCCATGTCATCAACCATGTTTATCTTCACATCCTATGAACTCCTTACTAGTAAGAAGCCAAATGTCAGTTACTTCAGAGTATTTGGTGCTAGGTGTTGGATCAAGGATCCACATCACACTTCAAAATTTGCACCGAAAGCACATGAAGGTTTTATGCTTGGTTACGGAAAGGATTCACACTCCTACAGAGTCTTCAACCTCTTTCAATATAAAGTGGTTGAAACGGTGGATGTGTGGTTCGATGAGACTAACGGCTCGCAAAGAGAGCAGCTGCCAAATGTGCTAGATGAAGTTCCACCTAGTGAATCCATCAAGCTTATGGGAACTGGAGAAATCATACCGTCTGAAGCTCAGGCTGAAGAGGAACTTATCATTTCTACACCTAATCAACCTGAAGACAATGCTCAGCCAGAAGACAATCCTCCTAATGATGACAATGACCAGCAAGAGCAAAATCTTCGCCCAGTTCATCCTCGTGTTGCATGTGAAGTACATATTGAGAAGAATTGATAGCATCAATGCACCTGGTCCACTCACTCGTTCAAGAGCAACACAGCTAGCAAAATTCTGTGGGCATTTTGCATTTGTCTCAATATCTGAACCCAAGAAAGTTGCTCAAGCCTTCATGGAACCTGAATGGATTCAAGCTATGCAAGAATAGCTTCAACAGTTCGAGCTGAACAATGTGTGGGAATTGGTCAAGCGTCCTGATCCTCGTAAACACAATATCATAGGCACTAAATGGATATATCGCAACAAGCAAGATGAGCATGGTCAAGTTGTCATAAACAAGGCTCGTCTCGTTGCTCAAGGATACACTCAAGTTGAAGGGATTGACTTTGATGAAACATTTGCTCCCGTGGCTAGGCTTGAAGCCATTCACATACTGCTAGCCTACGCAAATCATCATAACATCCTTCTGTATCAAATGGATGTGAAGAGTGCCTTTCTCAATGGCAAGATTGAAGAAGTGTATGTTGCACAACCGCCTGACTTTGAAGATCCAAAACATCTTGATATGGTATACAAGCTCAATAAGGCACTGTAAGGCCTCAAACGAGCCCCTCGCGCTTGGTATGTGAGGGAGTCCTGGATTAGGGGGTGTCCGGAGGCTGGACTATACCTTCAGCCAGACTCCTAGACTATGAAGATACAGGATTGAAGACTTCGTCCCGTGTCCGGAAGGGACTTTCCTTGGCGTGGAAGGCAAGCTTGGCGATACGGATATGTAGATCTCCTACCATTGTAACCGACTTTGTGTAACCCTAACCCTCTCCGGTGTCTATATAAACCGGAGGGTTTTAGTCCGTAGGACAACATACACAACAACAATCATACCATAGGCTAGCTTCTAGGGTTTAGCCTCTCCGATCTCGTGGTAGATCTACTCTTGTATACCCATATCATCAATATTAATCAAGCAGGACGTAGGGTTTTACCTCCATCAAGAGGGCCCGAACCTGGGTAAAACTTCGTGTCCCTTGCCTCCTGTTACCATCCGGCCTAGACGCACAGTTCGGGACCCCCTACCCGAGATCCGCCGGTTTTGACACCGACATTGGTGCTTTCATTGAGAGTTCCTCTGTGTCGTCGCCGTTAGGCTTGATGGCTCCATGATCATCAATAGCGATTGCAGTCCAGGGTGAGACCTTCCTCCCCGGACAGATCTTCGTCTTCGGCGGCTTCGCACTGCGGGCCAATTCACTTGGCCATCTGGAGCAGATCAAAAGCTATGCCCCTGGCCGTCAGGTCAGATTTGGAAGTTTAAACTACACGGCTGACATCCGCGGGGACTTGATCTTCGACGGATTCGAGCCACTGCCGAGCGCGCCGCACTGTCACGACGAGCATGATCTAGCTCTGCCGCCGAACAGTGCCCTGGAGGCCGCACCCGCATCGGCTTCGACCCTTAATTCGGAGCCAACTGCGCCGATCGAGGATGGGTGGTTGGACGCCGCCTCGGGGGCTGCGATCCCAACGGCGATCGAGCCGAACACCAGCCCCGCACTCCGCGAGACTCGTGACTCCAAGGAGCCGGACTCCTCTCCGGACTCCGAACCCTCCGCGCCCCTGCCGATCGAATCCGATTGGGCGCCGATCATGGAGTTTACTGCCGCGGACATCTTTCAGCACTCGCCTTTCGGCGATATTCTGAAGACACTAAAGTCTCTCTCTTTATCAGGAGAGCCCTGGCCGGACTACGGTCAGCAAGGTTGGGATACGGACGATGAAGAAATTCAAAGCCCACCCACCACCCACTTTGTAGCCACTGTCGACGATTTAACCGACATGGACTCGACTTCTCCGAAGACATCGACGGTATGGACGCCGATGAAGGAGACGATGAAGAACCAGCGCTATTGGGCCCTGGAAACCACCTCGTCATATGACGTATACATGGTGGACGCACCAAAAGATGACGAGGAGCGGAAGGACGCACCGAAGGCTTGTTCCCTCGAAAAGCAGTCAAAGCGGCGACACAAGCGCCGCCCCAAATCCTGCCCTCGACAGAAATAGCGATCACACAGACCCAGCGCTGGAGCAGGGCGAACCGCTGCCGGACAATGGCAATCCGGATAATCAAACCGAACAAACAAATTCTATCAAGGATAATGGTCCGGACGACATAACGCCGGACAGGCACCCGGAGCAGCAGAATGCCCGTAAAAGGCTTGTTGCCACCACGAGGAGTCTTAAAAAGCAGAAGCAAAGGCTCAAGGCTGCGCAAGACACACTCCAAATCAGATGGAGTAAAATACTCAACACAGCAGCGAGGTACGGCGACAATCGCCCCTCCAAGAGCTACCCAAAGCGGAAGCTGCTACCTGAATTCGATGAGGAGGCCTCAGACCCCCCACAACCAAATATCAAAGCAGCCACCTGGCCGGATAGACGACCCCTCTACCAACACAGAGCGGCATACAATGCCACTCACAATACAACACGCGACCCATGCGAGGGCTCGCACCCAAAGACGGCGCAACAAGATCATCTATGGACCCAGCAAGTGCGCCCCAGCATACAATGCAACACAACAAACATCCTGAACAACGCGGTACACCCAGATACAGGGGTGCCGCACACCCCCTATGTTTCACCGATGAGGTGCTGGACCATGAATTTCCAGAGGGATTCAAACCGTAAACATAGAGACATACGACGGAACAACAGACCCTGGGGTCTGGATTGAGGACTACATCCTTCATATCCATATGGCTCGAGGAGATGATCTCCACGCCATCAAGTACTACCCCTCAAGCTCAAAGGGCCAGCTCGTCACTGGCTCAAAGGCCTCCCCGAAAGCTCCATTGGAAGTTGGGAAGAGCTCGAAGACGCCTTTCGGGCAAATTTTCAAGGGACTTATGTCCGACCTCCAGATGCGGACGATTTGAGTCATATAACTCAACAGCCCGGAGAGTCAGCCCGAAAGCTTTGGAACATGTTTCTTACTAAAAAGAACCAGATTGTCGACTGTCCGGACGAATGGCTCGCCAGAACAACCTCGGCCAAAATAAGCCGAGAACGATGGCCGCATTAACAAACCTCATGACCCGCTTTTGCGCGGGTGAGGACAGCTGGCTAGCCAGATGCAGCACCAGCGACCCCAGTACATCTGAAGTTAGAGATGGAAACGGGAAATCACGGCGCAACAGCAATAACAAACACCGGAATAAAGAAGACAACAGAAGGGCACGACAGTAAACGTGCCGGATTCAAAAGCTCTCGGCCAGGTCAAAAGCCGCCCCCTAAAGGCACCAGGGATGAACTGTCCAGCCTCAACAAAATTCTGGACCAAGTATGTCAGATCCATAGTACCCCTGGTAAACCTGCTAATCATACCCACAGAGAATGTTGGGTCTTCAAGCAGTCCGGCAAGCTCAACGCCGTACACAAGGGGGAGGATACACCAAGTGAAGACGAGGACGAGCCTCCCAAGCAAGACACTGGGGAACAAAAGAAATTTCCACCAGAAGTCAAAACAGTAAACGTGTTACACGTGATCAAGGGAAAAAACAACGCGGCACTCCCAGGAAAATATACCCAAGTGCCTGTCACCGCGAAGTCCTGCCACTGGTCGTCTCAACCGATCACTTTCGACCATCGCGATTACTCAGCAAGTATCCGACGCGCAGGATGGGCTGCCCTGGTATTAGACCCAGTAATTGGCGGATATCACTTCACACGAGTCTTGATGGACGGTGGCAGCAATCTAAACCTAATATATCAGGATACAATCCGCGGGATGGGGTTAGACCCAACAAAAATTCGCCATAGCAATACTACCTTTAAAGGAGTAACGCCAGGCCCAGGGGCTCATTGTACGGGCTCCCTCCTACTACAAGTTATATTCGGCTCCCCCGATAACTTCCGTCGCGAGCATTTAACCTTCCACATCGCTCCGTTCCAAAGTGGCTATCAAGCACTGCTCGGACGCGAAGCTTTCGCTCGCTTTAATGCAATACCACACTACGCCTCCCTCACACTCAAGATGCCCGGTCCACGTGGCATCATTTCAGTGAACGGAAATATCAAGCGATCTCTGCGCGCCGAAGAGAGTGCGGCTGCCTTGGCAGCCGCACACTAAAGGCGCCCGGACCAGCGAAAGCATCCAATAGGTCGTCAAGACCTCAGACACAACTAATCAAGTCCGGCGCCGCTATTTATACCGAATAAATGGTCACACCCCTATTTGTCAATACAAGGGGCTCAACGCGCGCAGACAAGTGGCAATTTCTTCTCATTTGAATTATACATGGTTTCTTTAAAAACTATCTTTTTGCACGACAACTTTTCACCTAATTCCTCTCTTTTACAGACGATCATCGTGCTACACCCGTCCAGGATACGGCACAACGGAGACACAGGCGCAGACGTGCAGCAGGGACCCGCTCCAAGGATTCTTTTTAGATTAAGACCCTGCGTAAACCTTTTTTACTGTCTCTTGTTGATACATATCCACCGTTGAGAAGGATGCTGACGTCTTGGCATGTGGCCACGCCAGAACAATGCACGTACCTGGACACAAGGGGCTTCTTACAAAGGCCATTATTTAGGCCTGGTTTATACCACAAAGACCGAATACCTTAGGGAGTGTTCGGCGTCGCGAGTTTGGCCCTATATGCATCAGCTCCGAATCATTGTCTTTGGTCAAATTTTGGGTTTGCCCGGCTCCTATGCTTTGGTGCCTTATGTTCCGCTTTACCGGCTAAGGTAGCACCAGGAGAACTACTGCGATTTTGGCCTGGTTCATCCGGACGAGCACCTCAGTAGAGAAAGCCGAAAACTGACTATCATGATATAGCGTGAGACTGGTCAACCACTCGATGACCTGTTGGAATGTTAGAATTCCTCCGCCTTAACGAATGGCCGTTTTCCGGCCAGGCATGTACGCACCCCGGGATCGGGAGAGTGCGGAGCCACCAGGGGCTATCTAGTAGCCCCACTGTCAAACTCCTATGGCTAAGTGAAAGAGTGCTAAAGCATTTATAGTCCCGGTTGCCTCGCTCGCTCCGCAATCACCTCCTTAATAGGACCAAGAACGTTGGGTTAAAAGTGTGAACGCATGTTTTTGCACCCTCCTGCATTATATGCGTGGGGGTTGAAGCCGACGGCTGCAATCTTCCAGGTTATACACATGTATACATAAACGGGCCGCCCAGGAGCATCATATTACTTTCAGCAAAAGTAAAAATAGCCTTATAAATTATAAAAGCATTTTGCTTACAATGAGATTACATATCACTCAAACATAATATTTTTTGAGCACTGGGTCTCTATCAAACGAGCACCCTCAAGAACTTCTTCAAAGTAGTGCTCAGCAGCCATTCGACCTATGACCGAATCCCGCGCCGCAACAGTGGTAGCATCCATCTCCACGCAGTATGCTTTAACACGGGGAAAGGCCATCCATGAGCCCTCTATGCATGCCGACCTCTTCATCGCATTAATGCGCGGCACCACGTCAAGGAGCTGCTGCACCAAGCTGAAATAGCTGTTCGGTTTTGGCCTTTCCGACCATAGCTAATCCACAACAGACCTCATGGCGAGTCCGGACAACCTATTCAGTTCGGCCCATTCGGCTAATTGGTCAGTCAATGAAAGCGGACGCTCGGGAGAATGGAATTGTGTCCAAAACAGCTGGTCCACTTCACGGTCCGTCTGACCCTGGAAGTACTTGGCCGCATCGGCAGCGCTCGCCGCCAAATCCATATACACATCCTCCGAACTCCATAGCCGATCCAGAGAGGCATACCGTGGATCTCCGAACTTCCTCCGCAACATAAAGAATTTCCCGGCTACAATATCCCTGGCTTCCCGCAGCTCCTCCTTCGCCCTCATAACAGAGCGGATGTCTTTTCTCGTCGCAGCAGCCTCCTCAAGGTCCGATGCCTTCTCTAGGTTTTCCTTTTCAAGAACCTGGCAACGGTCGGCGGCAGCTTTTAGTTCTATGGCCATCTTGGCCATCTTATCTCGACTCTCGCCATGCGCTGCCTTCTCGGCTTTCAACTCTTCGGCCGCCTTCAAAGCAGCCGCATTACCAAACCTCGCTTGTTCCTTGGCTCGGGCAAGTTCTGCCCACAAGGCTTCAACAGTGGCAGCTCCATCTGCAGTCACAACATATTAAAGATACTGGCATCACGCTGCTCTTACTATGTGGCGTTTACCAGATAATGACACTTACCCTGTGCCTCCGTCAAGCCTTTTGTTAACAAGCTCGATGTCGGCGTCTGCCGCATCCAACTGCCGTTTTAAATGGGCAAACTCGCTAGTCCGGCTAGCCACCGGAGCTTCCATCACCTGCACATAGAGGCAGTATGGTTATTACCTGGGAATATGATCCTCTGTTCGTCGTCGTTTCCGACGACAACCAGAGTCTCAGGGGCTACTATCTACACAGGGCACACCTAGCATGTGCAGGACTATCATACATTATTTTACGTACCTCAAAGCCTGTCAGTAGACTCATAAAAGCTTCATGCAATCCGCTTTCGGACGGGAGATTCTCTCCATCACCGTATTCATCAGCACACGGTGTTCATCTGAGATGGCCGCTCGCCCCACCAACTCCCTCAGAACATCCGATCGCACACCAGACGGTGCCGGACTCTTTTTTCCGCTCTCTTCGGGAGCCGGACACTGGGAGCTTCGGGGGTCAATGGGATTATCTTCTGGCCTCACCGGACTCGGAGAGGCCCTCCGCGACGACACTTCGGGGTCGCCCGCTTCCGGAGCGGAGGAGTCCGGAGGAGGCGTTTCGCTCTCCATCATCTCTGGAAGAAGATCCCCTCGAAGACGAGCTCATTTGAGAGGGGCTAAGGCCCGAACTGCAAAGATATATGCGGTGGTTATTTTCTCAGAAGAAAAAGATGGCATACCTGTACTATTAAAGTATTTCGGGTCACTTACGACTCGCTGGAGAATTGATCCCCCCGCGGACTTTGTGCGGCAAAAGCACCCCCCAAGGTAGGACCCTCTGTGGGAGACTTCTTCTCCCGTTTGGAAGCTTCGGCTTCCGAATCCCCGGGCGCAGTCCTTTTCCTCCTCCGGTCGTCTTCCTTCATGGAGACGCTCGCTCCCTCGGTTAGAATGGGCAGCGTTGGGGGCCCGCGTCCGCCCGTATTATCCTCCCCAGTATCTTCCTTCAAGGGCTCCGGGCAAGGTGCGACCTGGAGCATCTTTTCCAATACCGGATTGTCCAAACCCTCAGGGAGGGGGGCCGAACACCGAATCAACTTCGCCTTTGTTAGCCAGTCCTGGTCAAAAAGCGAACTCTCAGAAATAACTTCGTAACAAATGAGAGATAGTATGTTCGGCCGGAAGATTCCTTACCTGTTCGGCGGCGCGGTTACTGCTCAGGCCCACGTCCTCGGTGATTTCCGGACACTCTACCTGAGGTCCGAAGAATGACTTGTACATCTCCTCGTGCGTCAGGCCGAGGAAATTTTGAATGACACGCGGTCCCTCGGGATTGAACTCCCACAAGCGAAGGGGCCGGCGTTTGCAAGGCTGGACTTGACGAACCAGCATAACTTGTATTACCGCAACCAAACTAAAATCTCCATTGAAGAGATCTCGAATGCGGCTTTGCAGTATAGGCACGTCCTTGGCTGGACCCCAGCTCAGACCTCTGCTGATCCATGACATCAGTTGTGGTGGAGGGCCCGAGTGGAAAACAGGGGCGGCCGCCCACTTGGCACTTCTAGGAGCCGTGATGTAGAACCACTCCTGTTGCCACAATTCAGACACCTCTGGAATGGAACCTTTGGGCCATGGAGCTCCCGTCATCTTGCATATTGAGGCACCTCCACACGCTGCATGTTGCCCCTCGATCATCTTCGGCTTTACTTCAAAGGTCTTGAGCCACAGGCCAAAGTGAGGGGTAACCCGGAGGAAGGCCTCACACACGACAATAAATGTCGTGATATGAAGAAAGGAGTCCGGAGCTAGATCATGGAAATCTAGCCCGTAATAAAACATCAAACCCCTGAAGAAAGGATCCAGAGCAAGGCCTAGACCTCGGAGGAAGTGGGAGACGAACACGACGTTCTCGTTGGGTTCGGGGGAGGGGACGGCCTGCCCTCGGGCAGGCAGCCGATGCAAAACCTCGGCGGTCAGATATCTGGCCTCCCTCAACTTTTTGATGTCTTCTTCCGTGACGGAGGAAGGCACCCATCGGCCTTGAAGGCTAGATCCGGACATGAATTGAAGGTTCGGAGCACCTGACCTGAACTTTGGGTGTTTGAGCTTGAGGTGGGGGAAGGATTCGATTGAGCACGGGAGGAAAAAAATAAAAGCCTTGTCCCTTTATAAAGAGGGTGAATATCAAGCGTCCTCTCCGTGCCGTTTGGACTTGCCTATAGTCTAGGAGTCCTAGAAGTGGTTGGGTTACCCACGCCCGTATTGATGAGAATCCCGGAATAAGGGGACACGATCTCTGCTTTAACAAGACGTGCCAAGGAAACCGCCTCGCATGACACGCTGAGGTGGGGTAATAAAACGATTCGGATAAAGGCTTGGCCGTGGTGTGTCACACTACGGAATACGTCAGCAGATTAGATTTGTGTAAATATTATTCTCTCTATGGCAATATGTGGAAACTTATTTTGCAGAGCCGACACTATCTTGTGTTCAAAATCTTCTATGAAGTACTTGGAGGAGGAACCCGCCTTGCAATGCCGAAGACAATCTGCGCGCCGGACTCGTCGTCATTGAAGCCTGGTTCAGGGGCTACTGAGGGAGTCCTGGATTAGGGGGTGTCCGGATAGGCCGGGACTATACCTTCAGCCGGACTCCTGGACTATGAAGATACAAGATTGAAGACTTCGTCCCACGTCCGGAAGGGACTTTCCTTGGTGTGGAAGGCAAGCTTGGCGATATGGATATGTAGTTCTCCTACCATTGTAACCGACTTTGTGTAACCCTAACCCTCTCCGGTGTCTATATAAACCGGAGGGTTTTAGTCCGTAGGACAACATAAAGAACAACAATCATACCATAGGCTAGCTTCTAGGGTTTAGCCTCTCCGATCTCATGGTAGATCTACTCTTGTACTACCCATATCATCAATATTAATCAAGCAGGACGTAGGGTTTTACCTCCATCAAGAGGGCCCGAACCTGGGTAAAACTTCGTGTCCCTTGCCTCCTGTTACCATCCGGCCTAGACGCATAGTTCGGGACCCCCTACCCGAGATCCGCCAGTTTTGACACCGACAGTATGACACACTGAAAGATTTTCTGAAGAGCAAAGGCTTCAAACCTGGTTCCCTGGATCCCGCACTGTTCACGAAGACATATGATGGTGAACTGTTTGTGTGCCAAATATATGTGGATGACATTATCTTCAGCTACACTAATGAAAAATACAGTGATGAGTTTGGACACATGATGCAAGAGCAATATCAAATGTCCATGATGGGTGAGCTGAAGTTCTTCCTTGGTCTTCAAATACGTCGGCAAAGCAATGGCATCTTCATATCTCAAGAAAAATATCTCAAAGACTGCCTTAGGAAGTTTGGAATGCAAGATTGCAAAGGATACACGACGCCCATGCCAACCAAAAGTCATCTGGGTCCTGATGCCAATGGTAAAGAGTTTGATCAAAAGGTATTCCGCTCCATGATTGGTTCTTTACTTTATTTATGTGCATCTAGGCCAGATATAATGCTTAGTGTTTGCATGTGTGCCCGATTCCAAGCGGCACCAAAGGAATCGCATCACTTAGTTGTGAAGCGAATTCTTTGATATTTGGCCTACACCCCAACATTAGGATTATGGTATCCAAAGGGCTTAGAGTTTGATCTAGTTGGATTCTCAGATGCTGATTATGCTGGTGACAAGGTGGATCGCAAGTCTACATCAGGCACACGTCACTTTCTGGGACGATCACTTGTTTGTTGGTCTTCAAAGAAGCAGAACTGTGTGTCTCTCTCCACTGCTGAATCTGAATACATTGCCGCTGGATCTTGCTGCGCTCAGCTTCTATGGATGAAGAAAACACTCAAAGACTATGGCATCCATCTGAAGCAAGTACCACTCTACTGCGACAATGAAAGCGCCATCAAGATTGCCAACAACTCAGTTCAGCACTCGAAGACAAAGCACATTGAAATTCGTTATCACTTTCTCAGAGATCATGTCATGAAGGAAGATATTTATATCATTCACGTCAACACTAAAGAGCAACTGGCAGATATCTTCACAAAGCCCTTGGATGAGAAAAGGTTTTGCAAGTTGCGGTGTGAGCTAAATATCTTGGAATCCTCAAATGTCCTGTGATTAGACACACATCCTAACACTTATGCATGTTGATGACTTAGATGTGCAACACACGAAGTAACGTATATCTTCAATTAATGAAGACTTACACTCTAAGCATGAATACATTAATGCGGAATTTGACTTCGGAGCGCCACGATAATTGTGCGCCGTGTCTGGGTCTAATACTTCCTATACGGTGGGTAACACCACCACAAAACTTTTGTTTGGAGTGTTTTCTGTTGGCGTTACATTTGCAAAGTCTTCGCATTTGGTTTGTCTTCAATTTTGACATGACTTCATGTTTATCTTCACAGTGTTGATTTGGTCTTATTCTGATATATACATATGTTAGTATTCCGTCCTCTACACCATTCACTTATAGCTATGTCTTCTCGTTTGAATCTTTTGAACTAAGTGAATGTGATCAGACCCTAACCTCTCTATGCTTACTTCTCAAATCTATCTATCCAAATCATATGCATTCTATTGAAATCGTCGAATGTCTTCTCTGCGTCCTTGTCAGCAGAAGACACAGAGACAAACATTAAATCTGTTTTAAATGCTCAATCCTTATTGCTTGAAACCCGGAGAATCCGGAACGACCACCCGACAGTCCAGGCGTGCGTGGGAACATGGAACAACTTCCAATGTGTTGCATGTTCGCCACGTGTCCCTTAGATGTGAACCGCCAGGGGCACCTGCGTAATTGCGATGTGCTGTCCCTCTCCGTATAAATGCACATCACATCGCGGTCAAAATCTTTCTTCCACCTCTCCACCTCAGACAAACCCTAGCGCCACCGCTAGCTCTCGACGACGCCGTCAACGAAGCGCTTAGCTGCCTTGACCTCACCAACGCCGTCCTTACGCCGGCCGCGAACATCGTCTTCTCCGCCGCCGCCATAGGTGTCCTCCGTCACCAAGTTAGGGCATGGAAGATCGAACTGCTCGGCCTCATCTTCTACTCCGTGTAGCAGTTCATTGTGTGGTAAATTAAAACTCCCTTTTTACTGTCTTTTTGATCTGATGGATTCATCTCTCCTTACCAAAAGTAGTTTCTGCCTCCACAAATTTGGATCTATCCTGTTCTGCATCTCATAATATGCCTAGTATATTCACTTATGCTACACACGTAGTTAGATTCCTCACTTGTACCAATTCTTGGATTCGTACAAATCTGGAACCAACTCTCAACATATAAGTGAATGTCTTCTAAGCTAATTTATCTTCAAAATCTTCTGAGAATGCATATGACCTCTTCCCCTTCCCTCGCATCTCTAATGCTGTCACAGGTACATGTCTGTGGGAGAATCCCTTGGTTCTCATAGTCTGCATTCATTTGCAGAATTCTTACAACATCACATCAATTCTCCCAAAGCTAGTTCCTGTCTGACCAGCAGACGAAAGCCTTTGACAGTTTTGAAGCCATTCAGTCTGAACTACATGGCCGCAGATAAGTCAGCAAGGAAGGGAGGAAGGAAGCGTCGTGGGGATACATTGAAGGATTTGCCCGAAGATCTCTATGAGCTATACAAGACCGATCCTGAAGAGGATTACAATCAGCGCAAAACACGAATCCAATGGATTCGAAGATATTGGGCCGGGCAATGGTTCAAATACAAGTTCGTGACCAAGGAGTATGCTGAGAAGAATGCCATCAAGTGTCCTTGGGGTGATATTCTCTTTCGAAATCTTCAACCCAAGAACAGACTTGAAGCTATTGCTCAGGGTTTCTACCCTTGTATGGTTCGTGGACCACAACCTGCAAATGCCGACCCATCATCACTGCTATGGTGTCGCGATGACAATTTGTTCAAGCGCAACCTTCAATTTGCCAAAGCATCTGCCAAAGAGAATAAGAAATCGCTTGGATTAGACTTCAACCCAGGTCCATCTGCTCCTCGGGATGATGGCACCCATGACGCTGAACCCAATATTATCGGGCCCTTCTACAACCTCGAAGGTCTCATCACACACATTGCTGTTTAGGGGGCAGCCGTGGAGCACTCTGCAGATGACGCTGATTCTGATGAAGCGCCTACTCCTCCCAAGCCACAGAAGCAGAAGAAACCAAAGGCTTCAAACCCTCCACTACACCAAAAGCTTCGCGTGCGAAGCCTCTGGCCACTGCACCTCCTGAAGCTAGTGTGCAGTCTGAAGATCTCTCTCGCATCTCCAAGACTAAGAAGAAGAAGAAGCCCATCCAGATTTCTGGTCAAGGACTGACCCCAGCTGCCGTTCTGAGGAACGAAAATGAAGCGATTGATCTGTCAAGTGACGACGATCTTGGCGATGATGCCCTCGAGCTGTTGATAAAGAGTAAGGAAGAGGCGGAAATCTTCAATGATCTACCCCTTTTTGACGTGGATATCTTGAACAACTTCATTGATGAATGGTTTGAGAACCCCAGTGAGGGAGTCCTGGATTAGGGGGTCTCCGGATAGCCGGGTTATATCCTTTGGCCGGACTGTTGGACTATGAAGATACAAGATTGAAGACTTCGTCTCGTGTCCGGATGGGACTCTACTTGGCGTGGAAGGCAAGCTAGGCAGTACGGATATGGATATCTCCTCCTTTGTAACCGACCTTGTGTAACCCTAACCCTCTCCGATGTCTATATAAACCGGAGGGTTTTAGTCCATAGGACAGGACAATAACATACAATCATACCATAGGCTAGCTTCTAGGGTTTAGCCTCTCTAATCTTGTGGTAGATCTACTCTTGTACTACCCACATCATCAATATTAATCAAGCAGGACATAGGGTTTTACCTCCATCAAGAGGGCCCGAACCTGGGTAAAACATCGTGTTCCCTGCCTCCTGTTACCATCTGCCTTAGACGCACAGTTCGGGACCCCCTACCCGAGATCCGCCGGTTTTGACACCGACATTGGTGCTTTCATTGAGAGTTCCTCTGTGTCGTTGCCGTTAGGCTTGATGGCTCCTTCTATCATCGATAGCGATGCATTCTAGGGTGAGACTCTTCTCCCCGGACAGATCTTTGTGTTCGGCGGCTTCGCACTACGGGCCAACTCGCTTGGCCATCTGGAGCAGATCGAAAGTTACGCCCCTGGCCACCAGGTCAGGTTTGGAAGCTTAAACTACACGGCCGATATCCGCGGAGACTTGATCTTCGGCGGATTCGAGCCTCTGCCTTGTGCGTCACGCGGTCACGATGAGTACGATTTAGCTCTACCATCAGACAGTGTTCAGGAGATCGCACCGGCAGCTGCTCCGACCCTCAATTCGGAGCAAGTTGCGCCGTCCATGGACGGGTGGATGGACCCCACCACGGAGGCCTTACCCTCAGCGGCGATCGAGCCGAATATCGACCTTACCCTTCACGAGAGCCGTGTTGTTAAACTGCCAGATACTTCTCCAGCCACGGACTCCGAACCGCCTGCGCCCGTTCCTATCGAATCCGGTTGGGCGCCGATCATGGAGTTTACCTCTGTGGATATCTTTCAACACTCGCCCTTCGGTGACATACTGAATTCATTAAAGTCTCTCTCCTTATCAGGAGAGTCCTGGCCGAACTATGTCCGGCAGGATTGGGATGCGGATGACGAGGAAATTCGCCGCCCACCCACCACCCACTTAGTAGCCACTGTCGATGACTTAACCAACATGCTCGACTCCGACTCCGAAGACATCGACGGTATGGATGATGATGTGGGAGAAGAACAGGAACCACCGCCCACAGCGCACTGGACGCCCACTTCATCACATGATGTATACATGGTGGACACACCAAAAGAAGACGGCGACGAGGAACGGAAGGACGCAATGAAGGGTTGCCCCCTCAAGAAGCAGTCAAAGCGGCGGCGTAAGCGCCACTCCAAATCCCACCTCGGCAGAAACAACGATCATATAGACCCAGCGTTAGAGCAGGGTGAACCATCGCCGGACCACGGCAACACGAAGAATCAAACCGAACAACCCGACTCTGTCAAAGATAATAGTCCGGACGACATCACACCGGATAGACACCCGGAGCAACAGAATGCCCATCGAAGGCTCGTTGCCACCGCGAGGAGTCTAAAAAAGCAGAAGCGAAGGCTCAAGGCTGCGCAAGACACGCTCAGAATTAGATGGAGTAAAGTGCTCAACACAGTAGCGAAGTACGGCGGTAGTCACCCCACCAAGAGCTACCCAAAGAGGAAGTTGCTACCTGAATTCGATGAGGAGGCCTTAGATCCCCCGCAACAAAAAACTAAAACGGCCATCTGGCTGGATAGACGACCTCACGGCCAACATAGAGCGGCAAACAACGCCGCACATAAGCCAATACGCCATCCACGCGAGGGATCGCATCAAAAGGACGGTGCAACCAGATCCATCTATGGACCACGCAAACGTGCTCCAGCATACGATGCAACACAACAAACATCCGAACAACGTGGTACACCCAGATATAGGGGTGCCGCACACCCCCTATGTTTCACCGACGAGGTGCTGGACCACGAATTTCCAGAGGGATTCAAACCCGTAAACGTAGAGGCATACGACGGAACAACAGACCCTGGGGTCTGGATTGAGGACTATATCCTCCATATCCATATGGCTCGAGGAGATGATCTCCACGCCATCAAGTATTTACCCCTCAAACTCAAAGGGCCAGCTCGGCACTGGCTTAAAAGCCTCCCCGAAAGCTCCACTGGAAGCTGGGAAGAGCTCGAAGATGCTTTTCGGGCAAATTTTCAAGGGACTTATGTCCGACCTCCGGACGCGGATGATTTGAGTCATATAACTCAACACCCCGGAGAGTCAGCCCGAAAGCTTTGGAACAGGTTTCTTACTAAAAAGAACCAAATAGTCGACTGTCCGGACGCCGAAGCCTTGGCAGCTTTTAAGCATAGCATCCGCGATGAATGGCTTGCCAGACTTCTCGGCCAAGAAAAGCCGAGAACAATGCAGCATTAACAAGCCTCATGACTCGCTTTTGTGCGGGTGAGGATAGTGGGCTAGCCAGATGCAGCACCAGCGACCCGAGTACATCCAAAGTTAGAGATGGAAATGGGAATCACGGCGCAGTAAAAATAATAAGCGCCGGAATAAAGAAGACATCCCGAAGAGCACGACAGTAAATGCCAGATTCAGAAGCTCTCGGCCAGGTCAGCAAAAGCCGCCCTCTAAAGGCGCCAGAGATGAACTGTCTAGCCTAAACAAAATTCTGGACCAAATGTGTCAGATCCATAGCACCCGTGGTAAACCCGCTAACCATACCCACAGAGACTGTTGGGTCTTCAAGCAGTCCGGCAAGGTCAACACCGTACACAAGGGGGAGGATACACCAAGCGAAGACGAGGATGAGCCTCTCAAGCAAGACACTGGGGAACAAAAGAAATTTCCACCAGAAATCAAAACAGTAAACGTGTTACACGTGATCAAGGGGAGAAACAAAGCGGCACTCCCAGAGAAATATGCCCAAGGGCCTATCACCGCGGAGTCCTGCCACTGGTCGTCTCAACCGATCACTTTTGACCATCGGGATTACTCAGCAAGTATCCGGCGTGCAGGATGGGCTGCCTTGGTATTAGACCCAATAATTGACGGATACTACTTCACACGAGTCCTGAAGGACGGTGGCAGCAGTCTAAACCTGATATATCAGGACACAATCCGCATAATGGGGATAGACCCAACGAAAATTCGCCACAGCAATACTACCTTTAAAGGAGTAACGCCAGGCCCAGGGGCTCATTGCACGGGCTCCCTGGTACTAGAGGTTATATTCGGCGTCCCCGATAACCTCCGTAGAGAAAATTGCTCTGTTCCAAAGTGGCTATCAAGCACTACTTGGACACGAAGCTTTCGCTCGCTTTAATGCAATACCACATTACGCTTCCCTCACACTTAAGATGCCCAGTCCACGCGGCATCATTACAGTGAATGGAAATATGGAGCGATCCTGGCGCGCCGAAGAGAGTGCGACTGCCTTGGCAGCCTCACACTAAAAATGGCCTCACCAACTAAAGCATTTGATAGGTCGTCAAGACCACGGACACGGTTAGACGAGTCCGGCGCAGCTACATGTAATTCATACAGGTTTGATGGCCACACCCCTATTACAAATACAAGGGGCTCAACGCGCGTAGACAAGTTGCAATTTTTACTCATCTTGAATTGTACATGGTTTCTTTAAACCTACCTTTTTGCATGACAACTTTTCACCTAAGTTTCTCTCTTTTACAGATGACCATCGTGCTACACCCGTCCAGGATACGGCACAACAGAGACACAGGCACAGACGTGCAGCAGGGACCCGTTCCAAGGATTTTTTTTAGATTAAGACCCTGCGTAAACCTTTTTTACTGCCTCTTGTTGATACACATCCCTCGGATTCTCAGTACAATTGAGAAGGATGCTGACGTCTTGGCATGCGGCCACGTCAGAATAATGCACATACCTGGACGCCAGGGGCTTCTTACAAAGGGCACTGTTTAGGCCCGGTTTATACCATAAAGACCGAATACCTTAGGGAGTGTTCGACGTCGCGAGTTTGGCCTTATATGCATCAGCTCCGAATCATGTCTTTGGTCAAATGTTGGGTTTGCCCAGCTCCTGTGTTTTGCTGCCTTACGTTCCGCTCTATCGGCTAAGGCGGCACCAGGAGAACTACTGTGATTGTGCCGCGGTTCATCCGGACGAGCACCTCAGTATAGAAAGCCGAAAACTGACTGTCATGATATAGCGCGAGACTGGTCAACCACTCGATGACCTATCGGAATGTTAGAATTCCTCCGCCTTAACGAAGGCCCGTTTCCCGGCCAGGCATGTACGCACCCCGAATTCGGGAGAGTGCGGAGCCACCAGGGGCTATATAGTAGCCCCACTGTCAAACTCCTATGGCTAAGTGAAAGTGTTAAGGCATTATAGTCCGGTTGCCTAGTTCGCTACGCCATCACCTCCTTATTAGGACCAAGATGTTGGATTAAGTGTGAATACACGTCTTCTGCGAACTCCCCTGCATTATATGCGTGGGGGCTGAAGCCGACGACTGCAATCTTTCAGGTTATACACATGTATACATAAACGACCGCACAGGAGGCATCATATTACTTTCGGGCAAAAGTCTAAATACAGCCTTAATAAATTTCATAAAAACATTGTGTTTACAATGGGAATACATGTCACTCAAACATAATATTCTTCGAGCATTGGGCCTCTATCAAACGAGCGCCCTCGAGAACTTCTTCGAGATAGTGCTCGGCAGCCACTCGGCCTATGGCCGAACCCTGCGCCACAACAGTGGTAGCATCCATCTCTACCTAGTATGCTTTGACACGGGCAAGGGCCATCCGCGAGTCCTCTATACACACCGACCTCTTCATCGCATTGATGCGCGGCACCGCTCCAAGGAACTGCTGCACTAAGCTGAAATAGCTGTTCGGCTTCGGTTTTTTCGGCCACAGATGATCTACGACGGACCTCATGGCGAGTCTGGACAACCTATTGAGTTTGGCCCATTCGGCTAGCTGATCAGTCAATGGAAGCGGATGCTCTGGAACGTTAGACTGCGACCAGAACAACTTGTCCACTTCACGATCTGTTTGATCTCGGAAGTATTCGGCCGCATCGACAACGCTCGCCGCCAAGTCCATATATGTGTCTGCCGAACTCCACACCCGATCTAGAGGGGTATACCGTGGATCTCTAAACTTCCTCCGCAGCAAAAAGGGCTTCCCAGCCGCAATATCCTCGGCTTCACGCAGCTCTTCCTTCTTTGCCCTCATAGCAGAGCGGGTGTCTTTGGTCGCCACCGCGGCCTTTTCAAGGTCCGTCGCCTTCGCTCGGTTTCCTTCTTCAAGGAGCTGGCAGCGGTCGACAGTGTCTTTTAACTTTACAATCATCTTGGCCATTTTATCTTTGCTCTCGCAATGTGCAGCCTTTTCGGCTCTTAACTCTTCGGCCACATTTAAAGTAGCCGCATTACTAATTCTTGCTTGTTCCTTGGCTCGGGCAAGTTCCGCCCGAAGGGTCTCCACGGTGGCAGCTCCATCTGCAGTCACAACATATTAAAGATACTGGCATTACGCTGCTCTTACTATGTGACATTCACCAGAAAACATTACTTACCCTATGCCTCGTCAAGCCGCTTGTTAACAAGCTCGATGTCGGCATCTGCCACATCCGGTTGCTGCTTTAGCTCGGCAACCTCATTAGTCCGGCTAGCCACCGGAGCTTCCACCACCTGCACATAAAGGCGGTTTGGTTATTACCTGGGATTACGATCCTCTGTTCGCCGCCGTTCTCGACGACAACCGGAGTCTCAGGGGCTACTATCTACACAGGGCACACCTAAAAATGTGCGGTACTATCAAAAAGTATATCATTTCATGTACCTCAAAGCCCGTCAGTAGACTCATAAAAGCTTCATGCAATCCGCTTTCGGCAGACGAAATTCTTTCCATCACTGTACCCATCAACGTACGGTGTTCTTCTGAGATGGCTGCTCGCTCCAACAGCTCCCTCAGTACGTCCGACCGCATACCAGACGGTGCCGGACTTTTTTGTTTGCTCTCTTCAAGAGCCGGACGCTAGGGACTTCGGGTGACTATAGGATTATCTTCTGGCCTCACCGGATCCGGAGAGGCCCTCCGTGACGACACTTCAAGGTCGCCCGCTTCTTGAGCGGGGGAGTCCGGGGGAGGCGTTTCGCTCTCCATCATCTCTGGAAGAAGATCCCCCGAAGATGAGCTCTGCTGAGAAGGGCTAAGATCCGAACTGCAAGATAAACGCTTCGGTTATTTTCCTCAGAGGTAAGGTAGTATATCTCCACTATTAAAGTACTTTTTGATTACTTACAGCTTGTTGGAGAGCTGATCCTCGCGCGGACTTTGTGCAGCAAGAGCACCCTCCAAGGTAGGACCCTCTGGTGGAGACATCTTCTCCCGTTTGGAAGCCTTGGTTTCCGGATCTTCAGAGGCAGTCCTCTTCCTTCCCCGAAGCGAGAGAAGGTCAGATTCTTCCCCTTGGTTATCCTCCTTCACGGAGGCGCTCATTCCCTCGGTTGGAATTGGTAGCGATGGGGGCCCGCTTTCGACCTCATTATTCCCCCTTTATCTTCCTTTGAGGGCTTTGGGCAAGGTGCTAGCTCGAGCATCTTTTCCAATACCGGATTCTCCAAACCCTCAGGAAGGGGGGCCGAACACCGAATCATCTGCGCCCTTGTTAGCCAGTCCTGGTCAAAGACCGATTTCTCAGAATGACGTCATGGTAAATGAAAGACAGTGTGTTCGGCTAAAGGATTACTTACTTGGTCGGCGGTACGGTTGCTGCTCAGGCCCACGTCCTTGGTAGTATCCGGACACTCTATTTGGGGTCCGAAGAATGATTTGTACATCTCCTCGTGCGTCAGACCGAGGAAATTCTGAATAGTGCGCGACCCTTCTGGGTTGAACTCCCACATGCGGAGGGGCCGATGTTTGCATGGCCGGACTCGATGAACCAGCATGACTTGCACCACTGTAACCAGACTGAAATCTCCTTCGAAGAGATCTTGAATGCGGCTCTGCAGTATAAGGCACGTCTTTGGCTGGACCCCAGCTCAGCCCTCTGCTAATCCATGACATTAGTTGTGGTGGAGGGCTCGAGCGGAAAGCAGGGGCAGCCACCCACTTGGCACTTCTGGGAGCTGTGATGTAAAACCACTCCCGTTGCCATAATCCGGACACCTATGGAAAGGAACCCTTTGGCCATGAAGCTCCAGCGATCTTGCTTATTAATGCGCCTCCGCACGCTGTGTGCTGCCCGTCGACCATCTTCGGCTTCACGTCGAAAGGCTTGAGCCATAGGCCGAAGTGAGGGGTAATGCGGAGGAAGGCCTCACATATGACAATAAATGTCGAGATGTGGAGAAAGGAGTCCGGGGCTACATCGTGGAAATCTAGCCCGTAATAGAACATCAAACCCCTAACGAAGGGATCCAGAGTGAGGCCTAGACCTCGGAGGAAGTGGGAGATGAACTAAACGTTCTCGTTGGGTTCAGGAGTAGGGACGACCTGCCCTCGGGCAGGCAGCCAATGCGAAACCTCGGTGGTCAGGTATCTGGCCTCCCTCAACTTCTTGATATCCTCTTCCATAACAGAGGAGGGCATCCACCGGCCTTGAAGGCTAGATCCGGACATAGTTGAAGGTCCGAAGCACCTGACCCGGGCTTTGGGTGTTAGAACTCGAGGCGGGGGAAGGATTCGATTGAGCACAGGAGGAAAAAAGTAAAAGCCTTGTCCCTTTATAAAGAGGGTGAATATCAAGCATCCTCTCCATATCCGTTTGGGACTTGCCTATAATCTAGGAGTCCTAGACACGGTTGGGTTACCCACGACCGTATTGATGAGAATCCCGTAATTAGGGGAACATGATCTCTGCTTTGACAAGACGTGTCGAGAAACCGCCTCGCGTTAGGTGTGGAGCTAGTTAAAGAAAAATGGTTCGAATAATCACCGAGCCATTGCATGATGTCATGTTGCCAAAATGTGTCAGCAGATTAAGATTTGTGGAAATATTATTCTCTCTACGGTGGTATGTGGAACTTATTTTGCAGGGTTGGGCACTATCCTTGTATTCAAACTCTTCCGTGACATGTTCGGAGGAGGAACCCGCCTTGCAATGCCGAAGACAACACTACGCGCCGGACTCATCGTCATTGAAAGCCTAGTTTAGGGGCTACTGAGGGAGTCCTGGATTAGGGGGTCTCCGGACAGCCAGATTATATCCTTTGGATGGACTGTTGGACTATGAAGATACAAGATTGAAGACTTCGTCTCGTGTCCGGATGGGACTCTACTTGGCGGGGAAGGCAAGCTAGGCAGTACGGATATGCATATCTCCTCCTTTGTAACCGACCTTGTGTAACCATAACCCTCTCCGGTGTCTATATAAACCGGAGGGTTTTAGTCCGTAGGACAGGACAATAACATACAATCATACCATAGGCTAGCTTCTAGGGTGTAGCCTCTCTGATCTCGTGGTAGATCTACTCTTGTACTACCCATATCATCAATATTAATCAAGCAGGACATAGGGTTTTACCTCCATCAAGAGGGCCTGAACCTGGGTAAAACATCGTGTTCCCGGCCTCCTATTACCATCCGCCTTAGACGCACAGTTCGGGACCCCCTACCCGAGATCCGCCGGTTTTGACACCGACACCCAGCATGAACCTCGATGACCTTGAGCTTCCAATTAGCATCAGTGTCTCTTTCCACAGTGCCATTGCTACTGAGTTGGCTTTGGCTCAGAAGATAGTTGAACTGAATAACAAGATTGATCATGAGAAAACTCAGTTCAAGAGAAACATGGCAAATCTCAGCGTGGCGGATGTTCAAGCTTCAAGCAGATGTTGCATGAGCTCAAGGAGCAGTTTCACCAGAAAAGCCAGGAAGCAAAAGGTTCAAGAGAGAGAATGAAGTATTTTGCTAAGAAAAGTGTTCAAGCTCACAATGAAGCATAAAAGCGCAAGGCTCTGGGGCGCCCTGGCATCGACCCTAGAATGGCTGCCAAGAAGAAGAAGAAGCCTGCTGTGGCCCAAGCTGAAGCATCAAGGCAGGAAGAACCTCGCATTGTCTTCCCTGCCAGTATGACAGGCTCGAAGCCTAAGGTCCCCACAGCTGCTTCAGAACTCAAGAAAACAAGGGCAGCTGAAACCGGAGCCCGAAAGCGCAAGACCAAGAACACCACTAACGATACTCCACCGACCAAGAAGAGGAAGACAAAGAAGAAAGATCGGGCTGCTCCCATAGAGCCCCTTGTCGTCGAGCCAATCTCAGTTGCTCGTCCTGCGTCCGAACACTGAGAGCGTCAGTTAATAGTTCATGAGCCCGCTTCCACAGAGGCTCCTGAAGCTAAAGACATTCCAGCTCCTGAAGCTGAAGACATTGGTCATCACGACAATGTAGAAGATGATGAAGTCCTTCCTCAGATTGAGCACCAAATGGTATCATCGCTTGTTCTCATGAATAGCGAACTCATCAGCATTGGTCGTCCTCTAACGCCAATTGCTCAGGATGATTCATGGGCTGATCGCCCTCAAGACTTTCCAAGTACCCCCATCTCAAGCCACCACTCCAGTGCTTGAAGATGATGACTTTGTGGTCCAGCCGACTCCCTCTCCAAAGGCGTCGCCCGCACTCCGCAGGCTTCGCAAAGGACCAAGGCCACAAGTCACTCTGTCGAGCGTTCTAGAAGGAGAAGAGCAACATAACTAAGTGGCAAGACAAGTGTTCCCTGACGCCACTCCAACTGTGAATGTCTCTGAGTCCGAAGCAAAAGCTGCTGAAGACATTCCGGCTGCATCAGCCGATGATCAACAAGAACCACCAGAACCTCAAGAGCGAGTTGCCACACCCCCTACCAACCAAGAAACTGTTCTGGAGGAGAACAAGTCTATGCCAGACCCTCCAGCTACTCAAGTGGAGGTTGAAAATAATGAAGCGGCCACAAACAACAACACTGAAGCCAATGACATGGTCATGACTGAAGCAAATGTGGCACCTGAAGTTAATGTGGCGCCAGAAGTGAATGTGACTCCTGAAGCGAATATTGCACCTGAAGCCATTGTGCAGCTCGGAGCCCATGACAATGCCTCTGCTCCTGTACCACCTCCAAGGCCTCACACCATTGAGCAAGCATTCTATCAAGGTCAACTTACCACCATCCGCTGGCCCATTCTGGTTCCTCCGCCTGCTCCCGGACCACGAGTAGAAAGCTCTATGTCTTGAAACCTTTTTGGTCCTCATTGACAAAAGGGGGAGAAGCATATGGGTTGATAGTCTTCAAGAGGGTCCATAAGGGTGGTTGCTATACTTTTTCCAAGTGGTTACAACTCCCGCTTTCGATACATTTGGTTCTTTTGAGTTGTAACACTTAAACTTGATGGTCGTCTGCTACCTTTTCTGTCAACTATGTGATGCGATGGTAAATTCCGCATGTGCGACGATAAATTCCGCATGAAGTCATATTGCAGACGTCCATTTTTTCATTAGGCATGTCATTATCTTCGTTATATCTTATCATGCATGATGAATTGCCTTCATAAGTTGAAGAGGATCTCCACAAGTACAACCTGCCATGTGCATTTGCATTCCAAAAGCAAAATACATATATGACATCTTCAGGGGGAGCCTTTTTCTACTTATGAAGACAATATTTTAATCCTTTAAAATCTCTAACACTTTTATCCCTGTTGAAAACTTCAACCAGTTTGTCATCAATGACCAAAAAGGGGGAGATTGTAAGTGCATCTAGTGCCACCCCTAGTTGGTTTTGGAGTATTGACGACAAACCTAGTTGAGGGACTAATGTGTTTGTGAGAATTGCAGGATAACACAGGTAGTAGTCCCTCATTGATTCGGTTTACCTACCGGAGATGACCCCTAAAAATGTGTGAAGACATTGAAGATAATGGCGGTATGTGAAGATATTCATATTGAAGACTATGACATGATAAGACATCGCATGAAGTCTTTGGAGCGCAAAGACATAGTTGTTTCGTAGTTTCATTTTCTTATTTGTTGAGTCACAGGAACCACCGTACTATTAAGTGGGGTCCAAGTGAACAAAGTCAGAGTGACTAAAGTGATGCTCAACCAAATCCTATGTCTCCAAGCGAAGACAATAAGAGCAAATCTTATCCAGAGCTGGATGAGTCAGCTTTACTTGTAGCCCAAGTCAAGCTGCCGCGTGTGTTTGAAATCTGACCGTTGGAACACGTGTCAGTTCCTTAGTGACCCAGGGTCATTTCGGACAAATCAGGTCGGGTTGCCTAGTGGCTATAAATAGCCCACCCCATACACCATAAATTGGTGGCTGCTCAGAGTTAGTGCACGACTTTTGTCGTTTGAGAGCAACCCACCTCCAAAGCTTTTGAGAGAGAGAAATCCTTGTGAATACAAAGCCCAAAACACCCAGAGCCCAAAGAGTGTTTGGCATCGCTGAAGTCCTTCTGTCCGCGTGATCTGAAGACTTGTTACACTTGAGGACTGGGAATCCTCCAGCCGGTTAGGCGTCACGTTCTGAGCATCCAAGAGTCATTGTGGATTTCCGGTGAACGAAGTCTATGAAGGTTTGTAAGTCTACCTTGAAGACTTGCCAGAGTGATTGGGCGGGGACTAAGTGTCCTTAGCTCAAGGGGAACAAGGTGAAGACGCGGTCTTCTGAGTTGAATCTCAGCTTCCCTAACCAGATGTACAGTTGTCATAGCAATTCGAACTGGTCCAACAAATCCTTTGTCTTCACCAAGCAACTGGTTCTATCTCTTCCTTCTCTTTACTTACAGTTTGTCTTCGTGAAGTCATTGCCTGCTTGCATTATCTGTTTGACTTCACTGTGTGACTACTTGTTCTGATTGGCTCCATACTATCTTCCATCCTGATCCATACTGCCTAGTTGCTAATAGTCTTCGTGCTTTCACTTCATTGTATACTTGACTATGGCTTGCCTAGTGTAGTCTACCTTCCGCTGCATGTTAATAGGTTCATTTCTATCGTTTGTCTTCGAAACTTCCATGTTTTGAGGACTTACATAAAATTCGCCTATTCACCCCCCTCTAGTCGATAACTAGCACTTTCAAATCCTCTCCCTCTTAGGGTGCCCTGCCCCTCCTTATATAAGTTGAAGGGGCGGGTTACATGAGGAGTCCTAGTAGGACTAGGATTACTCTATCTTCTATTACAAGCCAGATACAAGTCCGGGTCTTGATTCCTTGTAAGGGAAATATTCCTCATGCCTTTCGTCTTTAAGCCGGCCCACCATATCATGAGCCGGCCTTCTGGGCCTTGGGCCTTGTCATCCATCTGAAACACCCGCCAGGTCACCAATGAGTCTTCAGGCTCGTGAGTCGTCACACCAGTGAACCGCCAAACACGTGAGTCACAATCCTCTGGCTGGTCACCAATGAAACGCCCAGTCCGGCCGGGTCATACCGCGGGGTATATCCCCGACAGATTCCCCTAAGAATCAGGTGGTCGTGCCGTCAAAATTGTAGTCTGAAGAGGCGCCCTCGGCGATGCGCTGCGCTCTAGTCTCCTGAAAAGGGTGGCCTGGAAGAGTGAGAGCCCCGCCTGGCTCGAACCCTATTGCCCTACGAGGCGCCGCCAACGAGTCGGGTTGTTTGAATATGTGACCCAAATTGGGCAACAGACTCCATCCAAGGCTAAATACAAACGAGAGAGCCCATGCTATTTAATATAATTGATGATACATTAGCCGTCATGATTGAGCGTGCAAATGCTGATGGTCAAATTGACGGGGTAGTTAATCACCTTCTAGATGGTGGACTTCCTATCCTTTAATATGCCGACGATACAATTCTCTTTATGGATCATGACCTTGATAAAGCGAGAAATTTGAAATTAATTTTATCAGCTTTCGAGCATTTGTCAGTTCTTAAGATTAACTTTTATAAGATTGAATTGTACTGTTTCAGAGAGGCCCAAGACGAGGCTCACATGTACGCTGATTTGTTTGGCTGCGGGCTAGGCCAATTTCCGATAAACTACTTGGGGATACCGATGCACTATCGGTGTCTCACAAATGCTGAATGAAAACACATCGAGGAGAGACTACAAAAAAGGTTAAGTAGTTGAAAAGTAAACTGCTATCTTTGGGTGGAAGATTGGTCCTCCTAAACTCGGTGCTAAGTAACATGGTACTGTATAAGATTTCCTTCTTCCAATTGCCTAAAGGAGTTTTACATCGATTGGATTATTTGCGATCAAGATTATTTTGGCAAGGAGATAGCGAAAAGAAGAAATATCGACTGGGTAATGGAGTGTGGTATGCCACCCCAAATGGTATTCATGACCTTGACGTAAGGAGGGCTGGGTATTCATGACCTTGAGGTAAAAAATATGGCCCTACATGGCAAATGGTTGTTTAAGCTACTTACGGAAGATGGTGTATGGCAAACCCTCCTAAGAAGAAAATATATGGGCTCAAAAGCAGTGTCCCAAGTATATTGCAAGCCTGGGGACTCACACTTTTGGGTTGGTCTAATGACCATGAAGAAACGTTTCTTCCTCTATGGATCCTTTGCCATTAAAGACAGGTCAGAGATTAGGTTCTAGGGGAATACGTGGTTAGGCAATGCCACTCTCCGGGAACAATATCCTGCCCTATTCAATATTGTGCGTCACAAGGGCGATACTATCGCCATGGTTAGGGAATCTTTTCTGCCGAATGTGACGTTCGGGAGAGACTTAATTGGTCCCAGACTTGAATCGTGGAACACTTTGGTACAACACCTGTCCACGGTACAATTGTCGCAAGGGACTGGTATATTTCATTGGAACCTACACGAGAGTGGTAATTTCTCGGAGGAGTCATGTCAATATTAAAACCAGCAGATCTTGGATATCACTGGTGCGCGTCGGTCCTAAACAAACGGTTTTTAACCCCATTCCATGATGGCATATGGAACCGTCTCCAAGTGAGTGTGGGCGATAGGGGGGGGTCCTTCCCACACGACCCAGAAACCGTCGGGGATAGGGAGCCTTGTTGCATACAGTTGTCCCTGTATAACCGTTTCCGATATCTCGAATATCCCAAACGCTTCATCCTTGCCACTCGTTTGTACTCGCATTGCCATCGCAGTCGGAGTTTTGTGGTTCTGCCTAAAACCAGGCAGATTCCAGACACGACAATTTTCTAGGCAGATCTAGGCACGGAAGATTTACGATGCCTGGCACATCACAAACAGTTCATGATTATAAACCGTGTACGATAGGTAGACAATCACACACATTTAGTTTTCCTACACTGTATGTGATAGTGTCTGACATCACACACTCTTTGCAAACGACAACTGTGTGCATGCTTGCACACATTTCCTCTCTGTAAACCGTCTCGGATTATGGTGTATATAGCCAACGTTTGTGTTTTACCAACCGTGTGTGCCATAATGACCTGCACAACGTAGTTTTGCCCTAATTTAATTGCTGCTATTTAAAATTGTACCTAATTTAAACTTGAAAGTAGGCTATAGCTTTATTCATATCTATCAGGTTCAAACAACCAATGCATTATTCGATTCACAGGTACATATGTTTAAGAATTACAGAAGCACCAATTAAAGAATGATGTACCAGGGTCCTGTTCATCTCTTGTGTTCAATCTTGTTACCGGAACTATAGATTGGTACTTGTGGGTGACTAGTAGTGTTGATTACATCTTGTAGTTGATCACTATATGGTTTATTTGGTGGAAGCTTATATGTTTAGATCCAATATGCTATTTAATACCCCTCTGATAATGAGCATGTTTATCATTTGTGAGTAGTTACGTTTGTTCTTGAGGTCACGGGAGAAATCATGTTGCAAGTAATCATGTGAATTTGATATGTGTTCAATATTTTGCTAGTATGTATGTTGTGATTCCCTTAGTGGTGTCATGTGAACGTCGACTACATGACACTTCACCATATTTAGGCCTAAGGGAATGCATTGTGGAGTAGCAATTAGATGATGGGTTGCGAGAGTGACAGAAGCTTAAACCCCAGTTTATGCGCTATTCCGTAAGGGACCAATTGGATCCCAAAGTTTAATGCTATGGTTAGAATTTATTCTTAATACTTTTCTCGTAGTTGCGGATGCTTGCGGGAGGGTTAATAATAAGTAGGAGGTTTGTTCACGTAAGAACAACACCTAAGCACCGGTCCACCCACATATCAAATTATCAAAGTAGCGAACATGAATCGAACCAACATGATGAAAGTGACTAGATGAAATTCCTGTGTACCCTCAAGAACTCCTTGCTTATCATAAGAGACCGTTTTGGCCTGTCCTTTGCCTCAAAAGGATTGAGCTACCTTGCTGCACTTTTGTTACTACTATCGTTACTTGCTCGTTACAAATTATCTTGCTATCAAACTACCCTGCTACTTACAATTTCAGCACTTCAGACATTACCTTACTGGAAACTACTTGTCATTTCCTTCTGCTCCTCGTTGGGTTTGACACTCTTACTTATCGAAGAGAGATACAATTGATCCCCTATACTTGTGGGTCATCAAGGCTATTTTCTGGCGCCGTTGCTGGGGAGTGAAGCGCCTTTGGTAAGGAAACATTTATATAGTGTGCTGAAATTTATTGTCACTTATTACTATGGAAAACAATCCTTTGAGGGGTTTGTTCGGGGTATCTTCACCTCGTCCGGAACCATAGTTAGCTACCCCTCAACCTACTGCACCTATTTAAAATATTGAATATGAAACTCCTTCGGGTATGATAGAACAACTGCTAGCTAATCCTTATGCAAGAGATGGAACCGAACATCCTGATATGCACTTGATATATGTGGAACAAATTTGTGGATTGTTTAAGCTTGCAGGTTTACCCAGGGATAAAGTTATGAAGAAGTTTTTCCCTTTATCTTTGAAGGGAAAAGCATTGTCATGGTATAGGCTATGCGATGATATTGGATCATGGAATTAGAATCGTTTGAAATTGGAGTTCCACCAAATTTTTTATCCTATGCATCTAGTTCATCGTGATCGAAATTATATATATAATTTTTGGCCTCGTGAAGGAGAAAGTATCACTCTAGCTTGGGGGAGGCTTAAGTCAATGTTATGTTCATGCCCCAATCATGAGCTATCAAGGGAAATTATTATACAAAATTTCTATGCTCGGCTTTCTCGTAATGATCAAACCATGCTTGATACTTCTTGTGCTGGTTCTTTTATGAAGAGGACTATTGAATTCCGGTGGGATCTTTTGGAAAGAATTAAACCAAACTCTGAAGACTGGGAACTCGACAAAGGTAAAGAGTCAAGTATTAAACTTAAGTATGATTGTGTTAAATCTTTTATGGATACCGATGCTTTTCAAAATTTTAGCACTAAATATGGACTTGACTCTGAGATAGTAGCCTCCTTTTGTGAATCTTTTGCTACTCATGTTGAACTCCCTAAGGAGAAGTGGTTTAAATATCACCGACCTAATAAAAATAAATTAAAGAACCGATACTAGTTAAAGAAGAAACTATACTTCATAATATTGATCCAGTTGTTCCTTCTGCTTATATAGAGAAACCACCTTTCCCTATTAGGATAAAGGAACATACTAAAGTATCAACTGTGGTTAACAAAAGCTACATTAGAACACCTAAACCCGATGAAGAAATTAAAGTTGAAACTAGTATTGCTATGGTTAAATATCTCTTGGAAGAAGATATGGATGGGCATGTTATTTACTTCTATGAAGAAGCTGCTAGAATTGCCAAACCTGATAAGAAAGATAAACATAGACTTGTTGTTGGCATGCCTGTCATCTTAGTTAAAATAGGAGATCACTGTTATCATGGTTTATGTGACATGGGTGCTAGTGTGAGTGCTATTCCTTACACCTTATATCAAAAAATTATGAAAGGAATAGCACCTGCAGAGTTAGAAGAAATAGATGTTACTATTAAACTTGCTAAAAGAGACGCCATATGACCATTTGGGATTGTGAGAGATGTTGAAGTCTTGTGTGGGAAAATAGAATACCCTACTGATTTTCTTGTTCTTGGTTCCCCACAAGATGACTTTTGCCCCATTATCTTTGGTAGACCTTTCTTGAATACAGTTAACCACTGGTGCACGTCGGTCCTAAACAAACGGTTCTTAACCCCTTTCCGCAACGGCATTCGGAACCGTCGCCAAGTGAGTGTGGGTGATAGGGGGGGGGTCCTTCCCACACGACCCAGAAACGATTGGGAAAACTTTGTTTTTGCCACTCTAGCTTTTGCCAATTTTGCTTATGCCACTCTTGAATTTGACATCTCACTTTTTCCAATATTAGCTTTTGACAATACATCACAAATGCCATTCCATGGCAAAAACGATAATTTTTCATTTCACTTTTGCCACTGTTAGCTTTTGACAACGTATCACAATTGCCACTATGAAAATTTTGCTTTTGCCACGGAATGGCAAAAGTGATACATTGTCAAAAGCTAAGAGTGGCAAAAGTGATATGTCAAATTCTAGAGTGGCATAAGCAAAATTGGCAAAAGCTAGAGTGGCAAAAACAAAGTTTTCCCGAAACCATTGGGGATATGCCCTCCTGGCACACACGCTCGGCAAAATGAGGTCGTGTGCGACTGGCGAGCACTCAAATATAGAAATACGTACAGTAGTGCTAAAAAATACAATTATACAAGCCAAATCATTTCCGGTCATAAGTACATCCCACACAGTCAGTCACCACTAAACGTTTCTGTTCGTATATACATCCCACACAGTCACTACAAGGAAAACGTTTGCGCAAGGTGGCGTAACACAAACAGTTTTGAAGAGAATGTCGTGTGTGATTGTTCATTGATCCAACACGGTTTATTCCTAGAAACTGTGTGCATTGCTTGAGGTCATCGCCCACGGTGGTTTCTCATTAACCGTTTGCAATAGGAAAACCCAATTAGCAAGCTAATTGGCCAATTAGCGGGCTAATTGCCCTATTATTAATAATCCATTTACTAATCTAATTGACAGTCATATTAAGCACATAATATATTCCATTTCCATATTAAGGAAGCAGGATTTCATAATTGAAATACATCAGAGTACAACATGATATAGCTTCAGCACTCATCTACCCCATTACACAACTGCACCAGCAGCAAGTTTCACATGCAACATCTAGAACCTTTGAAAATTAGCATCATAGATGGTACATAGAGAGATGCATCTCATCTGGAAAACTGCTGAAGCGGAAGGCGAATATTGAGCCTTCATTCATGTTGAAGGTCTTTGCAACTTTAGGCCAGTGCCTGTGGCTACTGTCCGTCCATCCTTCGACCTCTTCAGGAACACTTCAATATTGAACCGTGGGTGTTGTATGAAAACTTTCCTCGCCTCCTGACCACATAGGTGGTTTGAGAGGTAATCACCAGTGAAGCCTGAAAACAAGGTGTGTATAAATATCTTCTCTATATTGGAAATGGGGCAAAGGAATACAAGAAGGCAAGGTATAATAGTTAGTACCATCTTGTAAACCTCAGTGCTTCCCATTGTTTCCCTACAACACATATAAGCTAGTTAGTCATCAGGTTAAGTAAGGGTTCGCAGTGTCTTTTAGATGATGTACACTTGTTTGGCCAGTGAGGTGTCGTTGAATATGGGCCGAGTAGTAACGCAATGCCAAATAGGTCAATTCTGACTCTAAGGCCGGGCTCCCAAAAGATCCTCAAAAAAGGTCGGGCTCTCAATAAAAGAAAGAATAGGGACTCTTAGGCTGACATGTGGGTGCCACTAGTGTATTCGTGTGGTTGCGCGCCGAGAGCATATTTGCGCGTGTTCAAAATTCATGCTACCTTTTCATCCCCACTCTCCCGCCCCTCCCCACCTCTGGAATCTCGATTCCTACTCCAGTTCCCCCAAATCCCCCTCCTGTACTCCCTGTACTCAAGCGCACTATCATGTCGCCGGTCAACGCGGATCTCCAAGCCGGAGATCCTGAGGTCCGTCCTGCCTTCGGGCGCTGCGTGCTGTCGCTCAATAGTGGCATGGCGGCGCTTGACGACTAGTTTGCCGGCAAAGTGCTGATGGTAACCATCAACGGTGACCGGCCTCCCGTCTCACCGGACGACCTTGTCAAAGCTCTTGGCATTGTGCACGGCATCCAAATAAGTGACTTGCTTGTCGAAGTCTGTCCGCCACCGGCTGATTTCTTTGTCGGGTTCCGGACAACTTTCGACTGCAGTCGTGTGTTCAAATCTTCCCGGCGTTTTTTCTGCGATGGCGTGCCGGTGAGCTTTGATCGGTGGCACCCAGGATGGGGCTCGGTGCCCTCTGAGCTTGAGTTTTTAACAAAGCTTACCTTCCACGGCATGCCTCGACGTGCTTGGAATAGCGAGTCCATGAATGAGCTTATCAACGACCTTGGAGGTGCGCTCGTAAGTATGTTTGTTCCTCCAGACAGCTGGGCTCTGACGGTTATGGCATGGATGAAGAAGCCGTCCACCATACCAAAGGTGATTGGTGTTGAGATACCGGTGCAGGAACCGGGGTTGTACTATTCGTCGCCATCAAGGCTGCCGCGGACCACATTAGGGATGTACCTGTATCGAGTGTTCATGCATGTCGGAGAAGTGGTCAATCCATCAATCAAAGTCCTGCCGCCGCCGCTGGTGCCCGGGTCCGTCGATGACGTCCATTACAGGAGTCAAACGTCAGACTTTACCTGTGTTGCTCGGAACGATGGATGGCACATGGCCTACTCCATCATGCGGCGGGGGCCACTCCTTCTTTGGAAGAAGAGGCAGGGCTGTCTGCCTGGATGTGCTCTAATTTGAGGTAACAACTGAATCTTGTCAGATACTGTACTAGTTAAATCCGACCTATGGGTGTGAACCACTGATGTGCCAGTACATTTAATTGTGACTTGTTCTATTTTTTTACCTGAACTTTTTTTAGAAAGGGCTATACGTCAACTCAATGTTCTAGCAGAACTTATATATTGTGTTGTCTGTCTGTTTTCTTTGCACAACATTCAAGATATTTCCCCGTCATTGATAAAGATGATGAACCGTTATGTACGAGTTCATTGGTTTCAACATAGCCCTACCCGTAGCGATCCACTGCTTCCACCCTGATTGTGTCGCCTGCGTGAAATTTTTGTATGCAAGTTCAGTGTGCTATGATGTTCTATATGATTGTGTCAACTATATAAGTTTTTACTGAGCATCATCAATGCATATGGCTGAAAGATGTATTTACGAGCATCGACCGATGGGCCTCTCTCTCTCACACACACACAAACACGCACACACGCATAAGTGGGACTCATTGAATTATTTCTTCGCTCGTGATAACTTTTAATTAGGTTCCACTGTACTCGAACTTTTTTCTTAAGTTATTAGTTGAGCTCGGTCATTTCAAGAAGTTGTACAAAAGCCTTGTTTGGGCCTTTTCGGTGTCGCTGAATGTGGGCTGAGTAGCCATGTAAGGTTGTACTGTACACATGCCTTATTTTTCAACATCAGCAATGCAACTAGGCCGACAATTGTACACAATCCAGGTGAACTTGTTATTCTCCGCCCCGCTGGGCTGCAAATCTTGCCTAGGAGGGATGCATTAGTCTTAACAAGAAAATTGGCTTTCAGAAATAATAAATGGGATGTAATTATAAAAACTGTGCAGTAACTAAAAAAATGCACCAAACACGTAATTAGCTTATAAAATATTACATTTGGATTTTGAAAATTTTAATTTCATTAATTGTTGCGCGCGCAATATTTCGTTGGATTTTACATAATACAAATTTATATTAAAATTGTATTTAATCTAACTAGAAATTTCAGGATAAAAATATTTCGGATCCCATCAAAATGTGGGAAATTTTATTGAATTCTGTTTTGAACGGTTGGTTGAAATTATTAATCATTGTCCTAGCTAGAAAATGGGCTGTACTTTTAACAAACTATAAATGGGCTGTAGTAAATTCCATTAGAATTCAAAAATGGGCTGTACATTCTTACAAATCGCAAATGGGCTATAAGTTCTCTACCACACACTTGTGGGGCTACTAAGTTGACGCGTCCCCTAAAAAAAGTAAGTTGACACATATGCAAGGCTTTGTCAAGTTATAGTCAACACACGGTTTTAGCAGCAGTTCAGTTGGATGTCCATCCAACGGATGTCGTGCTTCTTCTTCAATCTCGGATATTCTAGCTTCAGCCGCCCAAAAAATGATTCCCCCCCTTGACATCTGGGGCGCACCGTTTCAGAGGCTGACCTATGGGTCCACTAAGTTGACGCGTACCAAGGGCTTTGTCAACTTAGTCAATATAAACGATTCTAGCTACAGTGACCGTACGATGTCCATCCAACGACCATCGTGATTCTTCAACCTCTGGTCTTCTTGCTCCAGCCGCCCAAAGTAGCGCCGTCGTGCCGCCTGCTCCTGCCTCCCGTGGACGGCTGTGCTGCCGTGAAGGCCTCACCGCCCCTACTACTCCCACCGCTGGCCTGGCCCTGCGGCCATGACAGCCTCACACCGCAGCCGAACCAGTGAACCCTCGTACTCCTCTCCGCATGGGCATCCACTGCCGCATCTTCCCCAGCTCCACGTCGTCCCCTTCCTAGGCCTCGCCGTCGTCCACCGCTTTGGTGCTCTCGGCGGGGCATGGTCAATGTGGTCAACGAACGACTTCCATCGTAAGAGTACTGTACGTGGAGAGGCTGACTGCTGGGTCCACGGCCGCAGCAAGGAAGTGCCTCCTTATTACGAGGAAAATAATGATTCCTCAACCTGATAGCTGGGACCCACGAGAAGGTCCTCTGTATTTTGCGAAAAAACATTCCCCCCACTGACAGGTCGGACCCACCAGCTATATCTTCGCACGTAAGGAAGTGCCTCCTTATTACGCACAAAAAATGAATAACCCCTGCTAGCTGGGACCGTACGATGTCCATCCGACGACCGTAGTGCTTCTTCAACCTCTGGTCTTCTTGCTCCAGCCGCCCAAAGCAGCGCCGGTTGTGCCGCCTGCTCCTGCCTCCCATGGTCGGCTGTGTTGCCTCAGAGGCCTCACCGCCCCCTACTACTCCCACCGCTGGCCAGGCCCTGCGGCGACGGCATCCTCACACCACAGCCGAACTAGTGAACCCTCGTACTCCTCTCCGCGTGGGCATCCATTGCCACGTCTTCCTCGGCTCCGCGTTGTCCCCTTCCTAGGCCTCGCCGCTGTCCACCGCCTTGGTGCGCGCGGCGCGACGTGGTGGAACGAATGACTTCCATCGGAAGAGTACTATACAAGACTGACAACTGGGTCCATGGCTGTAGCAAGGAAGTGCCTCCTTATTACGAGGAAAATAATGATTCCTCCACCTGGCAACAGGGACCCACCGGACGGGCCACCAAATTTTGTGAAAAAAATGATTCGCCCCGCAGACTGCTGGGACCCACCAGCTATATCTTCGCACGTAAGGAAGTGCCTGACAGTCGGGACCCACCTGGTCGAAGCATACATAGCGCTGTCATTCTGGTCGCGAACGTGTACGTACATACTGGTCGATATAGAGGCGCGAACGTGTCGTAGTAGAGGTGCGCACATGTCGTAGTAGAGGCGCGCACGTAGCATGTACACGTACGTACATCGGCCAGGGTGCAAGAAAGAAAATATGGCCACGTACGTACATACGGGCGAGGTCTCAAATGCCTACTCGCGCATACGTATGGCCAGGGCTCGTGTACATGGCTGGGTCAGAACGAAGAAGCTGTGCCATCGTCGTGTTCATGGGGAGGCAACGGAATGGGTTGTGTTCATC
Source organism: Triticum urartu (assembly GCF_003073215.2). NCBI lineage: Eukaryota > Viridiplantae > Streptophyta > Magnoliopsida > Poales > Poaceae > Triticum > Triticum urartu. The sequence continues at coordinate 586,239,488 of NC_053025.1, forward strand.
GGGAGGCAACGAAATGCGGGTTGTTCATCGGGAGCCAACCGGCTTGGATGGAACAACCGATGGAAACGAGGCCTGGCGTACCGCAGAACGGAGGAAACGGCCTTGTGTTCGATCGGCCACGGTTGAAATGAGATCATGTTCATCGGGAGGGGTCTGGCGTACCGCAAAATGGAGGAAATGGACCTCCTATGGTGGAAACGGGGTCCTGTTGATCGGGAGGGGTGTGGCGTACCGCAAAACGGAGGAAATAGACTTGTGTTGGAGCGCTATGGTCGAAATGGGGGTCCTGTTCATCGGGAGGTGTGTGGCGTACCGCAAAACGGGACTCCACGGGATATTTGTTCATCTCCACTGTCGACTGCCTCCACGGACTACTATTCATCCACCGTCGACCTCCTCCAGCCTCCACCTGCGACTGTTCATCCACGGGCTCCTGTTCATCCAACCTCCACCGCACGCTCCTCCACCGGCTACTGTTCAACTAGCCCTCTCCACGGGGTCCTGTTCAACCAGCCCTCCACCAGCTACTGTTCATCCAGCCCTCCACGGGGTCCTATTCATCCACCGGCTTGATCGATCGGGGTACTGTTCATCCAGTGGCAACAACCTCTACTACCATGGGGTCCTGTTCATCCAACCCCCCCAACAACGCTCACTGTTCATCCAGAGGCAGCATCGATCGGCTTCAGTTAGCAGCAGTAGTGAAGGAATCACTCGGCTTCAGTTAACAGCAAGGGATCGATCGATCGCTCGGGTTCAGTAACGCATAGCCTACAATGCAATCGCTCGGGTTCAGTTAGAGCCCAACGCCTCGCTCGGGTTCAGTTAGAGCACAACGCCTCGTACACACGCACGTACGTACAAGAGAAACGCGCATCGCTCGGCCCCCGACCACCCACCATAACCGGGAACTCCCCGATATTTTCCTCGCCCTCGCTTCTACCATGGTTTTTTCCGTCATGGACGGCCCAAAGAATGTCATGCAGCTGCGTCTCCGGCCTGCCCAGGATGAAAATCCCATTTTCTGTCATGATTTTTTGTCATAGAAGTAGGACCCCACCACATATATGATGATACCGGGTTTTGTCACAATTATCTTCATAGAAGTGTCATAAGTATGACAGGAAAAATTTTTGTTCGGCCCAAAATGTCACGGATGTGTCTTTTTTTGTAGTGAAAGCTTGTGTTTGTGGTAGGCACACCTGGCTAGAGAGGCATATCTATCGATGTGTGCCGTAAAGAAGGAGTTGGGGGCCTACACACACCATGGGCGAGCGACCTAAAGTGAAAAGACAAATTTGTGCGACGGAGCTAGAGAATGCTGAGGGAGGGTGAGAGGGATGCGGGCGTGTGCATGCACGAGAGAAAGTTAGCACTAGCTACAAAGATAAGAGGATTGTGTGGGTGTAAAAGACGAATAGAGATCATAATTCATTATAAAAAGTGAATTCGGATTTTTGAAGAATTTATCATAGTGTTTTAAACCGACGCATGCGTGAATATATATAACGGTGATACGCATGGTGTGGTTATGAACATGTTATACTACATATAATATATTTTATCTCTACTCTTATAAACAACAGAGTTGTTGATGATGGTGTGCCTGCCATCCTGCAATATAGGCCGTCTGATTTATATCTGACGGATATGAAGGAAACTGTGGCAATTTTGAAAAAAGATACCCACACTCCTCTCCCCATTTGCAAATAAGGCCTCCCCTCGATCATCTTGATGTTCCGTGCAACGCATGGGCATCTTGCTAGTACTACATATAATATATAGAACATCGATTATAATTTGGGATAATGTGTGGCTTTTGCAGCTCAGGGCTAAATACTTGTCATAATGTAGGGGGCGGGGCACTATGCTTTGTGTGATAAACATGGTGTACGTATGGAACATGGTTTAGATTATGAATATCTAGTTAGTACATCAAATGTACTATTATTTGGTATCAACATCAAGTGTATTCAAAAAATTGAATTCGAGTTCATATAGTACACATAGTTCATATCTATCACTATATAGTAATCATGTGGTGTGTTGTTAAGGTAATACATGAATGATGGTTGAAGTTGGCAATAATCATGATTGTAAATACTTATTCAAATAGAGAAGCGAATTCAAATTTAGTTCGAATTGCAGCGGTAGTATAGACATTTGGAATGTACTAAAATGTTGGTATGAGTAGGTTACATGCATTATACAACCAGTGAAAAAATTTAAATGGACATAACATGGATTCATAGCTTTGAATAGCAATTGTATAGTAAAACGGGACAAGACTCTCTTTGTGTGGTGTGAATAGTTTTGTTTTTTTGTTTTTTCGTCGAGGGAAGTGCGAATTGATTTGGTACGTACAAGTACAATATTACACGTTAGGCTTGTCCCTAAAATTCAACCCGCGCCTTGTTATATCCTGAAAATTCAGATATCGTGCTCCCAAAACCCGTGCCTTCACAGCCCGCGCCTTGCTATCCCGAAATTACAACACGCGCGAAAACTCCCTCCGGCTACCAAATCCCGACACGCGAAATCCCCCTTCTAACCCGGAGCCGAAAGGGCCGCTAGTTCAAATCAGTGGGGGTACTTTTGTACCACACCCTACATTTTGGACAAGTGCGTCCCTAAGTCATGGTTCCCCCTTCCCATCGCCTCCTTTTCGCCATTCGAAATCCCAGGCCGCCATAACCTCTCTACTCCAGCCGCGAAACCCCACCCTCCTTCGTCTGCCACCTCACTGCTGCCCAGCCGGAGCCTCTTCCTCGATGATTGCGTTTAGTTTCGACAGTAACATTTAGATTCCACAGTAAATTTCAGTTTCAACAGTTAAGTTCAGATTCAACAGTTTTTACCTCATCTATTGTAGTCAGGTGTTTTTTGGTGATGTAAATTTTACATCTATCACTTTTTGGTAATGTATTTGACATCATCTATTGGAGATGCTATTAGAATCCCACTTGAGATTAACGATGTATGTCTTGTACTGCTTCAGCCTTGATGTCTTACGGCTCGCCGGGGCTGCTCCAACGACGGAACCATCCATCACAATAGAGCAGTGCCCTGGACGCTGTCTACAGATTTCTCAGATCTTCCTCCACACCTCCGACAACCACCTCTGCCTCAACTTCTTCAGCGACCAACCCAATGATGCCGAGGTCGATATGGCTACGGCAATGAGGTTGTACACTTGTCACATCACTTATTACTCTACATTCATGTCGATCCATTAGGGCTATTTTGGTTCAAAGGAAAAACATAGCAATAGGAAATTTTCCTATGACACTCTACTATTCAATTATTCATGCATTTTGTTGAAAGGAATGGAGCAAAACATCCACCTAGACCTACTCTTCAAAATCGTATGCATGAAAACAAGACCAAGTGCATTAGTGGTAGAATAACATTCTAACTGTACACGCTCTCATATGGTTTCACTTTAATTTGGCCATGTTTCTTTGCATTCCTCTGCTCTTCCAATTCTTGTGAACTAAACACCAAAGTTGACAAAAATCATGTGTTTACAAATGCTCTGTTTCTCATGTGCATTCATATCCTATTCCGGTGTTTTCCCTATCCCTGCGTTTTTAGAATCATGCAAGCGAAAGGAGCCCTTACATAATTACTTCAGTTATAGGTAGGTGTCAAAGAAAACTTTGTGTGGTTTGTCCTGCTCCTGTCGTGGCGTCGTCCACCTCACCTGAGCTGCTCCATCGACAGAAGCATCCACCAAACCAGACATCATGACTCATGACCGTCATTCGCCGCCTCAGATCTCCTTGCCTGCCGCCGGCACCCACCGCAATGGCATCACCATCATCGACTCAGCAGATGAACCTGAGGAGTACACGGGTCCACAAGAGAGGTCACACTCTTTTGTTTCTGCTTATGTTATGCATTGCTTAATATTACCTGGTACTTTATTGTCCAGTTCACCTCTTAGACTCCAAGTCAGGTCCAAATTAATGTTCAAAACTGAGTTCTAAATTAGTTGTGGGGAACATATCAAGGCAGCAACGAATAGTATCTCTGTCTAATATCTGGTTCACCTAGGGTATGCCTATGTTGTTCATTTTGGGTGGGAAACAACTAGTAAAGCAATCATCATTTGTATTTTTATTAAATTAAAGCAATCATTAGCCTTCTATCATTCTAGATTTCTACATGCTCTCCTTACATAATATCACTATATTTTTTCATATGCATGTCAGATATTGTACACAGTCATGCTGAACATGTAGAGAAAAAGATAAGAGTTTTGCACGGCAATACAATGTCATGCAGTTATCGCTCCATGGTGGGTTCAATGGCAAACCCCCCTCTCCAGATTTTAATCCAGAGGAAGATATCTATTTTGAGGCGGATTCAGGCGCAGCTGACCACTCCTATTTACCCCCAAGGTGTTTGCTCTAACCTGGCATGCTGATGTTAGTCATATCATGCATATGTTGCCTTGCAGTGCCTACTTTCAACATCATATATGTCATTTGCTTAGTTTAGACATGTTCTGTAATGCCACCTGTTTAGTTTCTATATCACTAGCAAAAGAGCCCATGCGTTGCAATGGGAGAGAAAACATAACACACGATGTTAACTCAACAACCATCACTCAAGACCACAATAGGTCCATCTCCTTTATTTTTGCGAGGCATCATATTTGTGTTGCCGCTTATCCTCCTTCTCACCCTCGCCGGTGATGGCCTCGGTGTTCACACAAAACAACAAAAAACGTGTGTTGAATATGGTTAATCCTAAGGCGTCTCTCTCTCCCTCTCTCCTCCCTCTCCCTCTCACTCCCTCTCTCTCTCTCTCTCTCTCTCTCGCTTTCTATGACTCTCGCAATGAGAAATCTATTGTTTTCCCCTACGACATTTTTTAGAGGTATGCATGTGTAGTTATCGATGTTTTCTTTTCCGTATATGGTTATAGTTGGGTGTTTATTTGCAATCCGGATCGCCGCCGGTATAAAAAAATGACTCTTGCGCTATAAATTATAAGTTTGCTTTTATAACAATATTTGAAAAATATTTAACAGGTAAAATTAACATCATACTTAGATTCCACACATTTTTCTAATAAAATTTCATATATAATATGCTAAAATCGAAGTTACGGTTAGAAGATACAAATAATTTAGAAAATCATTTTGGTTGACTCAAATATATTCCAAAATAGTATTTAAAAATACTTAACAGGTAGAAATAATCTCATATTCATATTCTACATATTTTTCTAATCAAATTTCATATATAACATCTTCAAATCGGAGTTACGGTTTAAAAGATATGGATGATTTAAAAAAACATTTGTTTGACTTAAATATGATCCACGGATGAATTATCTAAAACATCAGGGGGGGTTTCGAATAATGAAAAAAATGGTTCGGGTGTGACTTAAATCCAGACGACGGGTTGATTTCAAGAAAAGACAGGGACTTTTGTGTAAAATATGAAAATAACGATTCGTTTTAAGTTAAAACAGGACTGCGGGCTGAATTCTCTAAAATAGAGGGACTTTTCTGAAATAATGCCATGACGGACAAAAGAAACCCAATTTACTTTATTATTAGGTAAAGATATGTGGGAATTATGCAGTCTCATGTCTTTTAGCCAGCCATAATATATGTGAAATGTGCAATGCCATCCTATTTAACCAAGCATCATATATTTGAATGATATCTTGCCCATCCTTTTCTTCATTACATTTCCATTTGTCGACAATGTTTGTACATTAAACTACTCTTCCTATGAATTAGCCATCTGAGTGGGTGATGGAAAAATCTGGAGTGAAAACAAGGCCTTCAGAGCAGAAAGTGCTACCTGTCGAAGCAGATCTCTTACAGGGTCCTGATAGCTCCTCAGAGATGGATTCAGAGACAGATGACCGGTCCTATTCCCCCACCAAGGTGTATGCTCTAACTTGGCACGGTTATACTGCTCATATCATGCATATGGTGTCTTGCATTGCATAGTTTAGACATCATATACATAATATTCAACACCGTGTTCTTAGTTCAGACATCATATATGTGAATGCCCTCTGCTTAGCATATAAATCACAGATGTGAATTAAATCATGCAATCCTGATTACTTAGATAACATGTATGTGAATTATGTCATGCGATCCTGCTTAGTTAGTCATCATATCTTTGAATTATGTTAAGCTATGCTATCCAGTTTAGATAGACATCATATATGTGAAATTGTGTCATGCTATCCGTTTTAGTTAAACAATATACATGTCAACTATTTCATGCCCTCTTTTCTCCACACTATCTATTGCATCTGTCTCTCATAAAATGTCTGTACATTCAACTATGTTTCATGTTTATCAGCCATTTGAATTAGAGCGGGTGATGACAATATCTAGCAGAGTAAAAACATGGTCTTCAAATAAAATAGTGCTACCTCTTGGTGTAGATCGCACCCCAGTTGTATATGCATGAGAACCAGCCCTACCACACATAACCCAGACTCTCGTAGATTGTACCCCTACTGCGATGGACAGAGAACCAACTTCACCCAATCTAACCCCAACCCCAGCAGATAGTAACCCAGTTCCTGTTGACACATCACCATCTCCACCATAGAGCTCCCGAACAAGAGCAGTTAGTAAGGCAACTCTAGTGCCCAAAGCGCCAGTACTACCACGGCGAACCCCAACTCCACCAGTTAGTACACCTATTTCTGTGGAGGAAGCACAACCAGCCATTCATAGTTTAGCATCTATCGCATCTGATGTTGTTAAATCCTATGTGCATATCTTCCCATCATGAAAATATTATACTGAAGTTGAAGGAAAATGCCAGTTGCAGGTGATTGTCCAGGAGTTATGTGTAAGTAATGTTAGTCTTGGCAATTACTTTGCTTTGTCCCATACATTCTACCTCCATGATGGTTATAATAAAACACATTTTCCCATTTTTCTGTATAGAGAAGGACCGATTTGGAAACTCGGGATGTGATAAACTATGCTAATACCTCTGCTATCTTCAAGAATGCTTGGTGGCAGTATCAGAATTACCTGAAGAAAACGTACTTCACTGGCAAAAAAAACTCATCAAATTCCCTTACGTTCTCCTGAGACACATTTACTGGACGATGACTGGGAACGCCTTGTTCTATACTGGTCCCGAACCAAGAATGTGGTAAGGTCTATGAGCTCATTTTTAAGTACTATATGCTTGTGTCTTACTATACTCTGTTCATGTAGAACAAGTGCTTAAACCTGAAGAACAAGTGTTCTCATTTGAAATTCCAGTGCTATCATGCATACTGCTTTGCTCTTGTATTACTGTATTTACTCATACAAACTTATTTTTTAATTGAAGGATCCAATCGATACTCCAATGGCATAACATGTATGTTTATGCATGTTTCTTTAATAGGTTTGCTCTTATAAATAGCTCTGTTGATTTCAATTTCAATGTGTATATAGTTGACTTCTCATATCATGCACATTACTAGCATCACAAGAGAGCCAATACTGTTGTTGTACATGTAGACCCGTGGTACCCATCTGAAATCTTGTTGTGCCGTGTAGTTTCCCACACTTTGTATTCTTTTAGTGCTACTGTCTCTAGAACTGATATGATTTGAACCGTGTCTCTAGTTTAATTTGGCAAGACAATGCAGTGACCATAGGACATAGATATATGTTTGTATGATGCTTTTATAATGTACTACTTGGTAATAGAAGACTTGGTAGTTTAATATTGTCCACCTTACTAATGAACTGGTTCACCGAAATGAGTTTCATATACTAGTACATGCTAAACCTGTTATGTGTCTACTTGTTTCTTCTTTTAGAATGCTGACAGAATATTGGGGAAGAGTGCCTTATTAAGCAATGGTAAAGGAAATAATGCAGATAATGTTCAGGATAGTGAGACATCCTTGTTGGTATCCAACAATGCTGATAAAACAACTAAGGAAAACTATCTTAAAGACAGTGAGACAACCCCAAAGTCTTGTCTTGGTTTAGTGTTCGAGTTACTGGCCACTACCGCTGGCACAAGCTATTCAAACTCACTGTCTGAATCAGTTCGGTTTCTCGAGTCTCAACTACAAGCTATAAGACATCGATCAGCTATGCTGCGACAAGAAGCGGAAGGACTGCGGAAGTCCATGGAGCATTCGGATGCATACTTTCTAGTGCAACAACAAGCGTTGGAGGATTTTAGCGCCAAACAGGACAAAGCTAATAAGCTTGATAAGCTTATTGCCAGCATGGTGGCTACCCAGGATAATGTTTCTTGAGCGGTTCTGAAGTTGTTTCAGTTATGGACTTGTTTGCTATCGCGTTTATTTGCACTGGTGGCCAATTTAGACGGCCAATGTATGTAATATGCTGCTTTGTTCCCTATATTTGCACTGGTGGAGAACTTTGATGCCCAGTGGATGTAATATGTGTAATAGCCATAATAGCCTAGTGTTAGTTTATTTCCTTGTTGTCTTGTTTAGTTGTTTACTTGTAGTCACTGTAGTTCTTTTCCGTGTTTTTCTAGTGGCCATAATAACCTATTTTTGGTAACTAGGCCACAATAACCATGGCAACACACAGACTGTTGTAACCATGGGCCTCCTGCGGGCTGTAGGATCCATGGGCCTTCTATGGGCCATAGGATCCATGGGCCTTCAATGGGCCGTAGGATCCATGGGCTTTCTACGGGCCGTAGGATCCATGGGCCTTCTACAGGCCATAGGATCCATTGACCTTCTACGGGCCGTAGGATCCATCAGCCTTCTACGGGGCGTATAATCATTTCACCAAACATGGGCCATACTATTCGTGGACCATAACGAGCCGTTAATAGGCTATATTTGATAACGGTATGAAAACAACCCAACAAGTTAACGAGCCACAAACGGGCCGAATGTAACCATGCGTTGAATTTGGGCCACAAACGGAACAGGCCAGTAACGGACCGTAACTAACCGAATTTTAGAAATGAGCCCAAGAATAAATGGGCCCTTAGAAGGTCGAAAGTTAATTGGGCTAGAAATGGCCGACGGAAAAATGGGTCGTTAATGGGTATATAGCGATATAATGTTCATTATGGGCCAGTTTCATCTCGGGCCTTTAATGGGCCCAGAGTTACAAAGGGCCTCCTATGGGCCGAAAGACTTCATGGGCCATGCATGGGCCGGAAGATACAACGGGATGGTATCATATTGGACGGCCCAGATGACGCTACTGGGCCAAATTCCGGTAGGTCGTGAGTTAGCGGGCTGTAAATGGGCTATAGGCGAACATGCCGTTAACAGGCTTTCCGTGGGCAGGCCCGCTACCTTTTGACCAAGTCAAGTAGGTCAGCCTTTTCACTGGAATGGGCCTCTGTTGGGCCGTGCCACGTGTCGATGAATCATAGGCACCTTCGGTCCAATGAGTGGATGACATCTGTCCCAACAGTGAGCCGGCACGTGGTTACTCTGGCCATTGAGAATTTTACACATGGAAAATCCCCATTGGTCCGGGCTATTAACGGGTTATTGGATCCAAACCGGAACCCGATAGCTTAACGGTGACCTGTTACGGTGGATGCTACGTGTCGGTCACCCTTGACGAAAGCACTTCTGTGACGCACGATTTATTTTCATGGAAGTGGACACTTCCGTGATGATATTTTGGTAATGTCATGGAACACTTCTACGACATCATAGGTATGACTATCTTGATTGTGTCATAAAATCATCATGGATGTACATGCATGGCAGAAAACGTGACCTACTGTGACAAACACGTATCATCAGGGAAGTGTATTTTTTTGTAGTGCTCGAGGACGAGCAGGAATTAAGCCCTGGGATGTTTGATACGTCTCCAACGTATCTATAATTTTTGATTGTTCCATGCTATTATATAATCTGTTTTGGATGTTTTATATGCATTAATATTCTATTTCATATTATTTTTGGGACTAACCAATTAACCTAGAGCCCAGTGCCAGCGCCAGTTCCTGTTTTTCCTTGTTTTTGAGTTTCGCAGAAAAGGAATACCACACGGAGTCCAAACATAATAAAACCTTTGCGATGATTTTTCTTGGACCATAAGACAACCAGAAGGCTTGGAGATGAAGTCAAAGGAGCCACGAGGCGGACACAAGGACAGAGGGCGCGCCCAAGGAGGTAGGGCGCGCTCCCACCCTTGTGGGACCCTCGTGCACCTCCTAACCTAGTTTCTTCGCCTATATATTCCCATATATCCCCAAACCAACGGGGGAGCAACGAAAACACTTTTCCCCCACCACAACCTTCTGTACCCGTGAGATCCCATCTAGGGGCCTTTTCCGGCATCCTGCCGGAGGGGGATTCAATCACGGAAGGCTTTTACATCAACTCCATTGCCCTTCCGATGAAGCGTGAGTAGTTTACCACAGACCTCTGGGTCCATAGCTAGTAGCTTGATGGCTTCTTCTCTCCCTTTGATTCTCAATACCATGTTCTCCTTGATGTTCTCGGAGATCTATTCGATGTAATACTTTTTTGTGTTGTGTTTGCCGAGATCCGATGAATTGTGGATTTATGATCAGCTTATCTATGAATATTATTTGAATCTTCTCTGAATTCTTATAAGCATGATTTGATATCTTTGTAATTCTCTTCGAACTATCGGTTTGGTTTGGCCAACTAGATTGGTTTTTCTTCCAATGGGAGAAGTGCTTACCTTTGGGTTCAATCTTGCGGTGTCCTTTCCCGTTGACATTAGGGGCAGCAAGGCACGTATTGTATTGTTTCCATCAAGGATAAAAAGATGGGGTTTTCATCATATTGCTTCAGTTAATTCCTCTACATCATGTCATCTTGCTTAATGCGTTTCTCCGTTCTTTATGAACTTAATACTCTAGATGCTTGCTGGATAGCGGTCGATGTGTGGAGTAATAATAGTAGATGCAGAATCATTTTGGTCTACTTGACACAGACATGATGCCTATATTCATGATCATTGCCTTAGATATTGTCATAACTTTGAGCTTTTCTATCAATTGCTTTGCAGTAATTTGTTCACCCACCGTATTATTTACTATCTTGAGAGAAACCTCTAGTGAATCCTATGGCCCCGGGTCTATTTTCCATCATATAAGTTTCCGATCTACAATATTAGTTTCCGATATACTCTTTTTGCAATCTTTTACTTTACGTTCTATAAACCAAAAATACCAAAAATATTTACTTTACCGTTTATCTATCTCTATCAGATCTCACTCTTGCAAGTAACCATGAAGGGATTGACAACCCCTTTATCATGTTGGGTGCAAGTTGTTTGATTGTTTGTGCAGGTATTCGATGACTTGTGCGTTGTGTCCTACTGGATTGTTACCTTGGTTCTCAAACTGAGGGAAATACTTATCTCTACTTTGCTGCATCACCCTTTCCTCTACAAGGGAAAAACCAATGCAAGCTCAAGAAGTAGCAGTGCGGAGCATGGGGCTTCCACTGCAGCATGGGCGGGAGCTCCCACGGGGCCGTGGGACAGCGCATCAGGAGCTCCAGGGCATGGACAACCCCAGTAATTATTACATGAGAGTGTCATGGGTAGAACTCGCAAAGTGCTGGATGCTCCAAGCATTCTGCATGGGGACCCGTCCGCTGTGTCCAAGTGCGCGGCACCAGGCCTGGAGACGCGGGCAACCATAAACGGGTCCTCCCACATGTGCGGGAGCTTGTGAAGGCCCGTTCTGGAGAGGACCCGCTTCAGGATGAGGTCTTTGACTTCAAGGGTCCGAGAGCGGATGCCACGGCTATGGTAACACCCCAAAGCTCGCGGCACAGAGGTATGCTTGGCATCGGGCTCCCTCGCCGAGCACGAGGTCGGTCCCCCGTGCGGCATCTTGGCGCACCTCATCGAATGCCAAGACCCATGGGGAACCATACTTGATCTCAAGTGGAAGGACTACTTCTGCCTCGTAGATGAAGAAGAACGGGGTCTCGCTAGTGGCTTAGTCATGTTGGTGCGGATGGGCCACGACACAGACTATAGCTCTTCCAACCAACCCCTGCCATGAGCCTCAAGCCTCTTCTTGAAGCTTCTAGTCTTGAGGCCCCCGAGGACCTCCATGTGGGCCTGCTTGGCCTAGCCGTTGTTTCGTGAGTGCGTCACCGGAGCGTAGTATATCTGCGTTCCAAGGTTAGCATAATATGACTGAAAGAGGTTGCTTGTCAAGTGGGAACCACTGTTGGTGATGACGCGGTTAGGGACGCCAAATCAGCCCACGAGGCCCTTGATGGTCTTGACCACCGAGCCCGCTGGGATGGCGCGCATGGGTTCAACCTGCGCCCACTTGGTGAATTTGTCGACAGCTACGTAGAGGTAACGGTAGCTACTGACCACCCGAGGAAAAAGGCCCTTATATGTCTAGCCCCTGGACCACAAAGGGCGATGGGGCCAGGATCGTTTGGAGCTCGCGTCCTTGATCTCCTCAAATGCACCTTAGCAAGAGGTCGTCAGGGCGCCTGCGGTACCGCTTGCCATCCTGCAAGCAGTAAGTGGTGGCCTAGCGGGCTACATGCTCCGTGTCCTCTTCCTTCTTAGGCAGGGTGCCATTGAGCAGGTACGCCTCAAACTCCTGGGTCCATCGGTCCTCCTGAGGGGCCAGCGCCAGGAGCAGGCGGGCTCCTGAAGTCGGGCCACATGCCAGGGTGCCTGCGGGTGGCGCCAGAGGAAGCTCCTCCCGAGGCACCATAGTTCCTGATGTCGGGGGTGCGGCTGATGTCCTGAAGAGCCTTTCTTCAAAGACACCAGGGCTTGGGGGCTTGCGGCGCGATGCTCGCTTGACGATATCGTGTGGTTCTTTGTTCACGCCCCTCAGGACGTGCTGCAATTCTAAGGCCAAGAATCGCCTTTCAATTTTACGCACCTCCTTCTGGTATGCCGCTAGGTTCTCGTCCTTCGGCTTGTACTCCTTGTTGGAGAAGTAGACGAGGAGCCGTTTGGAGTGGCGGCCGCGGGGCGATGCTTGAGATTAGCTCTTGGCTCCATCATCCTGCTGACCGCCGCCGCCCCCGCTGGACCACGACGGCCAACAGGCAGCCCGTTGTGGCAGCTCTCGTAGGGGGGCGGCGGTTACCCTACCCAGAGCCCGGGGAAGCACCTCCCAGGCCGGAGGAGGAGCCCAGCCTCACCGCTGCGGGGCCCTCCAGGTCCACCTCAGAAGGATAAGCAGACGCAGCAGGGGCAAGCGTGGAGCTGTGGCGTGGGCCGCGACATAGGCAGAAAGTGAAAGTGCTCCATGTCCCCGCAAGCGGCATTGAGAAGCTCAGCGATACAGTCAAGCCAGGCATCGTAGCCATCAGTGACAGGCGTCGTAGTCATCAACGGCAGGACGGTAGCGCAGCAACTCACGCGCCATGAGGAGCGCAGCTTTCGCGTCCGCCGGCCCGCGACCAGTGTGGGAGGACAATGCCGTGGCAGGGGTAAGGGAAAGCACGGTGGTGTGGCCATCGTGCTACACGGAAGGTGGCAGCGATGAGTCAGCGCGAACTCGGTGGGCGTTGACCATGGGAGCGACGAAGCAAAGACGAAACAAATCAGGCGGGAGAGCTTTGACACGCCCCTACCTGGCGTGCCAAATGTCGGAATCGGGGCTCCACGGACCCAAACAAGGTTCGAACTCTGGGACATGTGCGAAGATCTAATCTAGCTTCAGCCTCAAGCTCGTAGCTTCATGGCTTCGCCTCATCGAGTTCATGCGAGCAGGGGAAAGAGGGGACACAACAGTTTACCCAGGTGTCGGTGTCAAAACCAGTAGATCTCGGGTAAGGGGTCCCGAACTGTGCGTCTGAGGATCGAAGGTAACAGGAGACAGGGACACGATGTTTACCCAGGTTCGGGCCCTGTTGATGGAGGTAATACCTACTTCCTGCTTGATTATCTTGGATGAATATGGGGTTTACAAGAGTTGATCTACCTCGAGATCGTAATGGCTAAACCCTAGTCGTCTAGCCTGTATGATTATGATTGCCTCTATGGACTAAACCCTCCGGTTTATATAGACACTGGAGGAACCTAGGGTTATACAGAGTCGGTTTGCAGAGGAAGGAATCTTCATATCCGAACACCAAGCTTGTCTTCCACGCAAAAGAGAATCCTATCCGGACACGGGAAGAAGTCTTATGTCTTGTATCTTCATGGCCCACTAGTCCCGCCACGTCACATAGCCCGGATGCCCGAGGACCCCTTAATCCAGGACTCCCTCAGTAGCCCCTGAACCAAGCTTCAATGACGATGTGTCCGGTGCGCAGATTGTCTTCGGCATTGCAAGGCAGGTTCCTCCTCCGAACTTCAAAGTAGTCCTCGAACACAGAAAACGTGTCCGGCTATGCAAAACAGGCACCACACACAGTCGCAAAGAGTATAATATTTCACAAGTCCCATCTACTCACAACTTTTGTAGTGAGACATTACATCCCTGCTCGGTCATTATTTTGAATCGTTTTTAGCTTCTCGCTCCATGTTTCGAGGTGCGGTTTTCATTGGCACGTCTTGTCGAACTAGAGATCATGTCCCCTTATCGCGGGATTCTCATCAATACGGGTGTGGGTAATCCAACCGCGCTGTCCGCATGACCCTTGGGGAATAGGCGAGTTTTGAGGCGAGTGGGGAGGCGCTTGATATTCGCTGCCTTTATAAGAGGATAAGGATCCACTCTTTCACCCACGCCTTCTTCCTCTCTGCCCATCCGTTCTCGAGCTCCAGCGCCCAAGCTTCCATCCTTTCCGCCCCCCAAAAAGCACTCCGACCATGTCCGAATTTGGAGCGCTGGGTGTCGGTGTTAAAACCGGCGGATCTCGGGTAGGGGGTCCCGAACTATGCGTCTAAGGTTGATGGTAATAGGAGACAGGGAACACAATGTTTACCCAGGTTCGGGCTCTCTCGATGGAGGTAAAACCCTATGTCCTGGTGGATTAATATTGAAGAGTATGGGGGTTACAAGAGTTGATCTACCACGAGATTGTAATGGCTAAAACCCTAGGAGTCTATCCTATCTAATTATGATCGTATCTACGGATTAAGCCCTCCGGTTTATATAGACACCGGAGGGGACTAGGGCTATACAAAGTCGGTTACAGAGAAGGAATCTTCATATCCGAATGCCAAGCTTGCCATCCACGCCAAGGAGAGTCCCATCCGGACACGGGTGAGAGTCTTCGGTCTTGTATCTTTGTAGCCCATCAGTCCGGCCCATGCCCAACAGGCCGAACGCCTGAGGACCCCTTAGTCGAGGACTCCCTCTGTAGCCCTTGAATCAGGCTTCAATGACGAGGTGTTCGGTGCGCAGATTGTCTTCGGCATTGCAAGGCGGGTTGCTCCTCTAAATACTCCAACACAGTCTTCGAATATGACTAACATGTCCGGATCTACAAAACAAGTACCACACACCACCGCAGAGAGTATTTTCACGAGTCCAATCTTCTGACAATTTTTGATAATGTGATACCACATCATCACCCGGTCATTATATCAAAACATTTTTCGGCCTGCCGCTTCAAGATGCGGTCTCATTGGCACGTTTTGTCAAAGCAGAGATCGTGTCCCCTTATTACGAGATTCTCATCAATACGGGCGTGGGTATCCCAACCATTCTGTTAGCACGATTCCTTAAGAGTAGGCAGGATTTAAGGCCCAGGAGGATTCATCGCTTCTATACAAGGGCTACGACCCAACTTTCTTCTTTACGCCAACCCTTTCCTCAACCTCTCCAACCTCGAGTTCCAGCATCCAAGGTTCAATCTAATTGCTTCGAGCTTCCCCGTCATGTCAGGACATAGCCTTCAAGGCCGGTGGGTGGCTTCCTCTGTCATAGAGGAGGATATTGTGAAGCTCCGGGCGGCAAAGTACCTAACCGCAGAAATCCCCCATAGGCTCCCTGCTCAATGGCAGATTATTCCTACTCCCAGATTCGGTGAGAGGGTCGTATTCATCTCCCACTTCCTCCGAGGGCTAGGGTTCGCTCTTCACCCCTTCGTTCGAGGGCTCATGTTTTATTACGGGCTAGATTTTCACGATCTAGCCCCGAACTCTTTTATTCTCACCTCGGAGTTCATCGTCATGTGCGAAGAGTTTCTCCGTATTCCCCCACACTTCGGCTTATGGCTCAAGACCTTTAATGTGAAGCCGAAGGTGATCGAGGGGAAGCAAGCGGAGTGTGGTGGCGCTACGGTGAGCAAGCTCACGAACGCCCTCTGGCTAAAAGGATCCTTCATAGAATCTTCCAACTTATGGCAACGGGAGTGGTTTTACGTCACTGATCCCCCTGGTACCAAGTGGGCAGCTACACCTGCGTTCTGATTCAGCCCTCCAATTCAGCTCGCATCATGGATTAACAAGGGGCTGGATTGGGGATCAATCGATGAAATGCAGACTCTACAGAGCCGCATCCGGAGTCTCCTTGAGAGGGATACCGGTCTCATCGACATGATTCAAGTAATGTTAGTCCGCCGGGTCCTCCCGTGCCAGCGACGGCCCCTCAGTATGTGGGTTTAATCCGAAAGGACCACGAACCCTTCAGCACTTCTTCGGTACAACACACAGAGGAATGTGGAAGTTATTCTTCGGGACATAGAAACAGTGGTCGGACACTACCGAGGACATCAGCCTTGATTGCAATCATCCGGATTCCTTGGTAAGCACTCAATTCTTGAACAGCTTAATTAAACATCCCGTGATGAGAGACTGAGAAAACCATCTTTTTCCAGGGTTGGACGAAGAAGGCGGAGCGAATTAGGTGTTTGGCCCCTCTTCCCAAAGACTCAGCTAGTCCTGTGCTAACAAGGATGCTGGTCCCGACACCATTTCAGGTGCCGGTGGGAAAGGACAATGAAGAGAGAAGGGAGGCCAAAGGGGGCCTCCATTCCGAAGATACACCAAACACTGTGTCTGGGGAGACTAAAGTTCCTTCTTCCGAAAACAAAAGGGAAGGAGAAGATGACACCCCTTCTCCCCATGGTAAGAAAAGGGTCGCCTTCGAAGGTTGGGAGGTAAAGGCTCCTAAGCAAGGTAAGACGCTCCTATCAGGCGGTTCATGCTCAGAAGACGACGCTGTCGCACAGTTCCTCCGTAAGGACAAGCCTCTAGCCGAATCGTAAGTGAACAAGGGTGTTTTAAACATATCTTGTTCCTTTTCCTGTCACAAGAGTAACGTCTAGAATATATGTTTTGCAGTCCAGCGCGTACTCTTCCTCAACAATCCTCTTCGGGGGATCTTCTTCCGGAGATGATGGAAAGCGAGACGCCTCCACAGGATTCCTCGCCCAATAGGGCGGACGACTTCGAGGTGTCATCCCAGAGGATCTCTCCCGATCAACAAGAGGTGCAGAGGATGATGAAGACAATGCCCCAGGGTGAAACCTCGATTGCGCAGGGTCCGGGGTGTGTGGTCCCTACGGGGACCAACAATAAAGGCCCCGGACTATTCGGTTTACAACCAGAGATGACTCTGGTATTGGACAAGCATATCCCTTCAAAGGGAGTCCATACTCCCACCGCCGCTTCCCGGGATCCGGAGGCGCCGGATACACTGATGGGCATGTTGCGATATTCGTCCGTCTCAGAGGAACATCGTACCTTGATGGGTACGGTGGTTGAGAGGATTATGTCCGGGAGAAGAGGATCGAATGAAGCTTTCACGGACCTGCTAAGAGGCTTTGAGGTACGTAATGTAATATTTTTGATCATTCTTTATACGCAAAGTGAACCTGTGTATAGATAGTAGCCCCTGCGACTCTGGTTGGCATCCAAACGGAGGCGGTCAGAGGATCAAAAGAGATATGCGCAGGAAACAATCTAATTGGTTGGAACACAGGCTGTTACATCCACGACGACTGCCCATGCTACGGAGATTGCAGGTCTAGAGCAGAAAATTGATGCGGCGAATGACGAAATCGTGCTTATTAACAGGCGGCTCGATGAGGCGCAAGGTATGTTTTTGAGGCGGTCAGTGTATATATGTGTAATAACCGGAGCACGAAGCTGAGAATTATATGCATAACTGCAGATAGTGCTACCGTGGTAGAGGCCCTTCGGGCTGAACTTGCCCGAGCCAAGGAGCAAGCCCGGATGAGTAACGTGGCTGCCAAGAAGGTAGCTGATGAGTTAAGAGCCGAACAGGCTGCTCGGCGCTAGTGCGAGGAGAGGATGTCTACCATGGCGCGTGAGCTAAAGGAAACCACAGTCCGATGCGAATTCCTTGAGAAGGATAACTGATGTCTACTACACAAACTTCTTCTTGTAGACGTTGTTGGGCCTCCAAGTGCAGACGTTTGTAGGACAGTAGCAAATTTCCCTCAAGTGGATGACCTAAGGTTTATCAATCCGTAGGAGGCGTAGGATGAAGATGGTCTCTCTCAAGCAACCCTACAACCAAATAACAAAGAGTCTCTTGTGTCCCCAACACACCCAATACAATGGTAAATTGTATAGGTGCACTAGTTCGAAGAAGAGATGGTGATACAAGTGGTATATGGATAGTATATAAAGGTTTTTGTAATCTGAAAATATAAAAACAGCAAGGTAACTAATGGTAAAAGTGAGCGTAAACGGTATTTCAATGCTAGGAAACATGGCCTAGGGATCATACTTTCACTAGTGCAAGTTCTCTCAACAATAAGAACATAATTGGATCACATAACTATCCCTCAACATGCAACAAATAGTCACTCCAAAGTCACTAATAGCAGAGAATGAACGAAGAGATTATGGCAGGGTACAAAACCACCTCAAAGTTATTCTTTCCAATCAATCTGTTGGGCTATTCCTATAAGTGTCACAAACAACCCTAGAGTTCGTACTAGAATAACACCTTAAGACACAAATCAACCAAAACCCTAATGTCACCTAGATACTCCAATGTCACCTCAAGTATCCGTGGGTATGATTATACAATATGCATCACACAATCTCATATTCATCTATTCAACCAACACATAGAACCTCAAAGAGTGCCCCAAAGTTTCTACCGAAGAATCACAATGAAAACGTGTGCCAACCCCTATGCATAGGTTCATGGGCGGAACCCGCAAGTTGATCACCAAAACGTACATCAAGTGAATCACGTGATATCCCATTGTCACCACAGATACGCACGGCAAGACATACATCAAGTGTTCTCAAATCTTTAAAGACTCAATCCGATAAGATAACTTCAAAGGGAAAACTCAATCCATTACAAGAGAGTAGAGGGGGATAAACATCATAAGATCCAAATATAATAGCAAAGCTCGCGATACATCAAGATCATACCACCTTAAGAACACGAGAGAGAGAGAGAGAGAGAGAGAGAGATCAAACACATAGCTACTGCTACATACCCTCTGCCCCGAGGGAGAGCTACTCCCTCCTCATCATGGAGAGCACCGGGATGATGAAGCAGATAGCCACCGGAGAAGGATTCCCCCTCCGGCAGGGTGCCGGAATGGGTCTAGACTGGTTTTCGGTGGCTACAGAGGCTTCTGGCGGTGGAACTCCCGATCTATTGTGCTCCTCGATTGTTTTAGGGTATATGGATATATATATGCAGAAGAAATACATCAGGGGAGCCATGATGGGCCCACGAGGGTGGAGGGCGCGCCCTAGGGGGGTGGGCGCGCCCCCTACCTCGTGGCTCCCTCATTTCTTTCCTGACATGCACTCCAAGTCTATCAGGTTGCTTTCCTTCCAAAAATAACTTCTCCAGAAGGTTTCATTCCGTTTTGACTCTGTTTGATATTCCTTTTCTTCGAAACACTAAAACAAGGGAAAAAACAGGAACTAGCACTGGGCTCTGGGTCAATAGGTTAGTCCCAAAAATAATATAAAAGTGGATAATAAAGCCCAATAATGTCCAAAACATAAGATAATATAGCATGGAGCAATCAAAAATTATTGATTCGTTGGAGACGTATCAATAACAAAGCCAAAACGGCTGATCTCGACAATGCCTTACGGGAGGCGAGGGAAGCACGATCCGAGTCTAGGACGGCTCGGGAGGAGATCCGGCAAGCTGGGGAGATAGCGGCCGGTAAGCCTTTCTTATTACAGACTAAATTCAGCGATCAGAAGTATGCCCCACTTAATCAAATGTGGAGCTCTCCAGACGTGTTCTTCGACTTGCCGAAGAGCGCCTCCGATGCAGTGCAATTTTACCAAGCACAAGAAGGGTATGCAATGAAGAAGCTTTTCTGGACACAATTCGGCATGCCAAAGCGCCCGCTGTTGCTAAACGAATAGATGGCCCAGTGGGCCGATCTCCACAAGATATCTGGTTATGCCATGAGGGACGTCGTGGTCCGGCTGTGGCTGATTGAGCCAATTCCGAATAGTCATTTCGGTTTGGTACACCGACTAATGGATGTGGTGCCGCTTATCGATGCCGTGAAGCGATCAGCCTGCATTGAAGGTGCATGGATGGCCTTTGCTCGTGTCAAGATATATTGGGCGGAGATGAAGGCCGCCGATATTGCGGCAAAGAGTCCCCTCGGGAGCAAGGACAAACACATGCCGGAGCATTATTTTGAAGATGTCATTAAAGGCGCCCACTTAATAGAGGTTCAGTGCTCGAAAGATATGTTCTTCGAGTGAATGTGCCGATATTGTAAAAACAATATTATAATATTATAAGACTATGCCTAAAAGTTTTGGCTCCTCCTGTGCGGCCGTTTTTTATATAATCTGAAAGTTTTCCAGTCGTCGGCTTCAGCCCCCTCGCATAAAAATACGGGGGTGTTCGGAAAAGCACTTGATCACTCTTGACCCAACGTCTTGGTCCTTGAAGGAGGTGTCAATGCGGCGAACTAGGCAATCCGATAATAGGGTGTTAACACTTTCACTTAGCCATAGGAGTTTGACGGTGGGTGAGGGAGTCCTGGATTAGGGGGTCTCCGGATAGCCGGACTATCTCCATTGGCCGAACTGTTGGACTATGAAGATACAAGATTGAAGACTTCGGCTCGTGTCCGGATGGGACTCTACTTGGCGTGGAAGGCAAGCTAGGCAATACGTATATGGATATCTCCTCCTCTGTAAACGACCTTGTGTAACCCTAACCCTCTCCGGTGTCTATATAAACCGAAGGGTTTTAGTCCGTAGGACAACAATCACAACATACAATCATACCATAGGCTAGCTTCTAGGGTTTAGCCTCTCTGATCTCATGGTAGATCTACTCTTGTAACACCCATATCATCAATATTAATCAAGCAGGGCGTAAGGTTTTACCTCCATCAAGAGGGCCCGAACCTGGGTAAAACTTCGTGTCCCTTGCCTCCTATTACCATCCGGCCTAGATGCACAGTTCGGGACCCCCTACCCGAGATTCGCCAGTTTTGACACCGACATTGGTGCTTTGATTGAGAGTTCCGCTGTGCCGTCGCCACCAGGAAGGATGTCTCGTCCCGTCTTTAAAGACGACACTATTGCTGAGGGAGCTCTGGCTATCGGCCAAACTCTCCGGCTAGGTGGTTTTCTTATGACCGCCTGTTCGGCCGCTCGCCGATGATGACTTCTCGGGTCATCGAAAGCAATCTTCACGTCAACTTAGAAATCACCGAGCAGTTAGATCCAATGGAGCTCTCTTCCCTGAACGAGCTCCTGGATCGCATCGCCGCCCTGGGAGTCGCTACAGACTACGATCAGATTGGGCCTCAACACGATCTGAGAGAAATTAACTCTCCCCAGGCCACCCATCACGTTGAAGTGGTGGAAGAACAATGTGGCAACCCTTCATCCATATTAAGGACTAGCTACGTTTGGATTCCCGATCCCTCCAAGCCGGATACCCGCGGAGGGGAGGATGTCACTCAAAGCCTGAACCCAGAATTAGGCAGCAGCCTAGATTTTCCGAAAAACATCCAAGAATCCAAACTTTCGAGTTCGGAAACTCCTTGGCCACTGAGCCTCAGATTGGGTGAGGATTCGGATTCAATTCCACCCACCCACCCAAACATACGCGATCTATCCCAAACTAGGCAAGAGCCCGAAGAAATAGTACACCATTACTGGGCCAGATTCCTCCTGGTCAAGAACAGGATAAAGGACTGCCGTAAGGAAGACGCAATTTCATTCTTCTGCAATAATTGCACGGACAAGGGAATCCTCAACGCCATAAGTCATCGTGAAATTACACGCTTTGCCGACTTGGTGTCCATAGTACGAAAGTACTGTGCGATGGAAAGCGCCTGGAAAACCGAAATAAAATTTTGGGATAATCCGGCCCTGAATACAAACCCAGTTCGAAATAAAAGGGTGCATTATCACAATACACCTGGGTTAACTACCAAAAATCAAAAGCCCTCTACGGGGTAAGGAACCGTACTGGAGGGATGGCTCAACGGACCCTGCAAAATTCATAGTACAGCGGATGCGATACCAACACACAGCCTTAGAGCATGCTGGATACTCCGGCAGGTGGCCAAAAGTGGTGAGGATCTACTCCTCCCAAAAACCACAGAGCACCACCCCGAGGACAACAATACGGTCTTAACGGTCTTTGAGACCTTCGCGTCAAATAATAGACAGAAGCGAACACTCCGCAGCACGTCCAAAATCTGCCACATAGCAGAAACAAATACTTGGAGCGACATGGCTATTACCTTCAATGCCAGTGACGAACCTAAATTCCGAACAGCCCGAGTACCAGCCGCACTGGTCCTCAGTCCAATCGTGGACGGCTTTCGACTCACCAAGGTACTCATGGACGGCGGCAGCGGATTAAACCTCATCTATGAGGAAACTCTTCAAAAGATGGAAATAGACTGGAGCCGCATAAAGCAAAGCAGCACAACCTTTAGAGGAATCATCCCCAGTCGGGAAGCACGCTGCGCTGGAAAAATCACACTAGACGTGGTATTCGGCACGCCGGATAATTACAGGTCCGAAGAAATTACATTCCAAGTGGCCTCGTTCAGCAGCGGATACCCCACTCTATTAGGGCGGGAGGCGTTTACAATCTTCCAAGCCATACCCCATTACGGGTACATGAAGCTCAAAATGCCCGGGCCCAACGGAATCATCACTCTTGTTAGTGATCTGGACATAGCACTCTGCGCCAAAAATAAGACAGCTGCACTGGCCCTTGAGGCACTATCCGAAGCCCTAGCGGGCAAAGAACTAACTGCGCTGTGCTCCACGGTGAACAGGGACGACATGATACTCGATAAAAGATCCAAGTCCACCTCTTTTAAGCCGGTGGACGAAATAGTCAAATTCCAAGTCCATCCAACGGACCCTACAAAAACAGCTTCCATCGGGGCACAATTGAACCCTGATGTCGATGCCGCACTGCGAGAGTTGCTACGCGAGAACTGGGACATTTTTTCCTAGCACCCTTCAGACATGCTAGGAATCCCATGCAGGCTGGCTGAACACAGCCTAAATATCCTAAAAGGATTCAAGCCAGTCAAGCAGGCTCTTCGACGTTTCTCCGAGCCTAAAAGACAAGCCATGGGAGAGGAACTAGCCAAGCTATTGGAGGCCGGATTCATCAGAGACATAAAACATCCGGACTGGCTAGCAAACCTGGTGATGGTACCAAAGAAGAACAAATCCTGGCGCTTGTGCGTCGATTTTAAGGACCTTAACAAGGCCTGCCCAAAGGATCCCTTCGCCCTCCCCCGCATCAATCAAATCATCGATGCTACCGCAGGACATGATTCATTGTGTTTCCTCGATGCATACTCCGGCTACCATCAAATCAAAATGGCAGAGCCAGACCAAGCCGCAACGGCATTCATCACACCATACGGCCCATTCTGCTTCAACACAATGCCCTTCGGGCTAAAAAACGCCGGTGCAACATATCAGCGCATGATTCAGACATGCCTGGCAAACCAGATCGGCAAAACAGTGGAGGCATACGTGGATGACGTGGTCGTTAAAACCAAGCATGTCGAAACTCTAGTAGACGACTTGAGGCTCACATTCGACAACCTCCGAACATATGACATCAAGCTCAATCCGGAAAAATGTGTTTTCGACGTACCAACAGGAAAGCTCGTAGGATTCATTGTCTCCAGTAGAGGTATTGAAGCTAATCCGGCCAAAATCCGAGCGTTGTCACAGTTGGCTACCCCAACAGACCTTAAACAAATACAAAAATTAACTGGATGCGTGGCGGCTCTAAGCCGCTTTATCTCCCGCTTGGGAGAAAAGGCATTACCCCTTTATCGCCTCCTTCGGCGCACCGAACACTTTGAGTTGACGGACGCCGCCACGGCCGGACTCAATGAAATAAAAGCCATATTGGCAACAAAACCAGTCCTGGCCGCGCCAAACATTGGCGAACAATGCTATTATACATTGCGGCAACTAATCAAGTAGTAAGCGCAGTGCTTGTCGTCGAGCGAGAAGTGGACGGACACAAATTTCCCCTTCAAAAGCCAGTTTACTACGTGTCCACTATCCTTACTCCATGCAAATCATGGTACCCGCATTATCAAAAGATAGCGTACGCGGTATTTATGGCATCCCGGAAGCTGCGACACTACTTTCAAGAGTGTTCGATAACGGTAGCCTCGGAAGTACCACTTAATGATATTATAAACAACCGCGACGCGATGGGCTGGATTGCCAAATGGGCCATTGAGATGCTCCCGTTCGACATAACTTACAAGCCACGGCGAGCTATTAAATCGCAAGTTTTGGCTGACTTCGTCGCTGAATGGACGGAAGTTGAACTCCCTAAAGAGTACGACACATATTCAAACTGGATCATGCACTTTGACGGCTCCAAAATGTTGGCTAGTCTGGGGGCTGGCATCATTTTGACGTCCCCAACAAGAGACATCATTCAATACGTACTGCAGATAATGTATACGGACTCCAACAACGCAGCCAAATATGAGGCCCTTCTACATGGTCTCCGGATGGCAGTATCCATGGGCATTCAACGCCTAGAGGTGCGCGGGGATTCAAACCTTGCGATATCCCAAATAAATGGAGACTTTGATGCCAAGGATCCAAAAATGGACGCTTATCGCAATGCCATCCTAAAAGTGTCAGCTTGGTTCGAGGGACTCGAATTTCACCATGTGGCTCGGGAAAACAATCAGGCGGCGGATATCCTCGCCCGCATTGGCGCAAAACGCGACGCGGTCCCTCCCAACATTTTTCTAGAAAGGCTTTTCAAGCCATCCGTAGCATGGGAAGGGGACACCGGTAACAACAGTTCGGACCCGGCCAAAATACCCAATACCGAACTCTCTGACACAATCGGAGGCTCCGCCACCGAAATAACACAATCAGCCCATGAAATAATGGCCATTATTGCCCCGTGGACAGAACCATTCCTGGCCTACCTAATTAGACAGGAACTTCCGGAGGACCAAAATGAGGCACGCTGCATAGTGCGGCGATCCAAAGCCTACAGGGTCCACGAGGGAGAATTGTACAAAAAAAGCGCTACCGGAGTCCTTCAAAGGTGCATCTCCGAAGAGGAAGGGCGGAATTTTTTTGGCAGAAATTCACGCCGGACTCGGCGGTCATCACGCCACAGCCCGGGCTCTTGTAAGCAAGGCCTTCCGCATAGGATTTTATTGGCCAACGGCCCGGGAAGATGCACATGACTTGGTCCAACGTTGCACCGGTTGCCGGCTCTTTGCAAATCAAAGCCACATGCCACCCACCGCCCTCCAAATGATCCCCATTACATGGCCCTTCACGGTCTGGGGGCTTGACATGGTCGGACCCCTTAAAGGGGGAACCCACAAGAAAAAAATACTTATTGGTCATGGTGGATAAATTCACCAAATGGATAGAGGCTAAACCGGTAAAAACAGCCAAATCTGGACCGGTGATAGATTTCATATCCGGGGTTGTACACCGTTACGGCATCCCCCACAGCATCATCACTGATAACGGCACGAACTTCATGGCCGATGAGGTAAAACTCTGGTGCAGCAAAATGGGCATCAAGCTCGACTATGCTTCAGTCTATCACCCACAAACCAACGGTCAAGTCGAACGAGCAAATGGTATTATAATGAGCGGCATTAAACCCCGATTAGTGCGCTCCTTAACGGAGTCCGATACGCACTGGGTAGAGGAGCTCGACTCCGTACTCTGGGGACTGCGGACCACGCCGAATCATAGTACCGGATATACACCATTTTTTATGGTGTACGGTGCAGAGGCAGTCCTGCCCTGTGACATAATTCATGACTCACCTCGAGTGCGCGTGTACGAAGAAAGAGAAGCCGAGCTCGATCGGTAGGACGGTCTGGACACATTGGAGGAAGAGCGCGACGTAGCCAAAGCCCGTTCCGCATTTTACCAGCAACAGGCTCGTAGATACCAAAGCAGAGAAGTACGGGCCAAAACTTATAACGTTGGCAAACTAGTTCTATGGATGCCGGATAAGAAAAAGAACAAGCTTGAGCCCAAATGGAAGGTCCCTTCATTATCGACCAAGTTCTGACCGGTGGAGCGTACCGACTGCGGGATGCATCGACCAGTCGACTCGAGCCGAACCCATGGAACGCAGCCATGCTCCGAAGATTCTACGCCTAGCTCCGGACTTTATGTTAGTCCCCTCCCTTCGTCCATTTTCTGCATATGCATCATCTGTCTTGTTTCCCTTTCTTTCTTTTTATTTCCCTAGGCCTTCAAGGGTCACCTTGTGCCTCAATCATACATCACAGATGCCCTAGCCGCACTCTTCATACCTGGGGGCTTCTCTCACAGAAGCTTAAATTATTTACCTGGGCCCCACGCCCAACACATGTGTTATACTTCCGCATGTACCTTTTTTCACCATTATATGCATCGATATGACTTAAGTTTTGGCCAAGCTGGGTTGCCTGGCTCTTTTATTTATGCCCTACGTTCCCGTTAATTCGGCTAGGGCATAAGGGGAGCACCTCTACGACTGTTACCGCCGGGTCAGCCGGACGTGTACCTCAGACTGGGTGAAGCCGAAAGCTAGCATTCTTAAGAGAATATTCGGTCGGTGAACAAAAGATGACTTTTATTTATTATCCATATCTGCCCCCAGAAGTTTTCACTGTGCTTCTTGTCGCAGTCCGGACATGCACTTTAGGGCATGCCTACCCAGGGAAAGGAACCCTTAACGAAACTATTCTCTCTGGAAGATGTTTCTTACTACCCATGTAATATAACATAACTAGTTGGGCACTTGTCTGATAAAGCACTAATGACCCCTACGCCTGGTCTCCACGCATGCCCCGGTTCTTATATATTCGAGAGGGTATTCACATACACTCCAGACTGTCGGGTCCCGAGGTTGAAGCGAAAAGGTCCGCCACGACAAACGGTCTACAATCCGGCTAGAAGGCATCATATATGTCACTTTAAAAATTACATAGTCAATTTGACTGGTTGAATTCCTCTTCAATGCCATCCAATAGGCTGTCTAGTCTACAGTCCTGTTGGGAATACTTTGCGGCCAATTCTACTTGGCCGTACACTAAATTCACAGGGATCTCCTTGCCATCAGGCCCCACAGGTCTGACTTCGGCCATGTGGTTCGGGTCAGCTTTCGTGTACCGTGTCTTCACCATTTCCCAAGCTTCCCTGGCGCCCTGACGACAGGCTGATATCTTCCATAATCGGAAGTGCCACCGTGCTCCCTTTAGCTTTTCTGCAAGCTCTCCAAGGCCTTCGGGTATGGAGACGGACGGCCACAAGGCCTGGGCAACGCCTTGCATCACCTGCCAAACTCGTTCGTGCAACTGTGAGAGCTCGGGAAGAAGATCACCCGTTGAACTAGGCATCTCCTCGGCAGGACGGCCTGTTAGCATACCTACAGACATAACTCTATCAGCCAGCTTCCTCGCCGAACTCTTTTTCAAAGTTCGTTCAAGCACTTACTAAATATGCCGCGTCGAAGTCGCCGATTCTCCTTAACAGAGTCCGACAGTTTGGCATGAACATCTTTTAGTTCCACCCCCAGCCTGGTGTTGGCATCTTGGAGATCATTCTTCTCCTGCCTCACCCTTGTAAGCACGCTCTCACCGGCATTCAGCTGGCGTATGAGCTGTTGCTTATCCGGATTCACTCCAGCGTCATCTGCAATTTTATCGTCAGATCTGCATACAAAGCCGCACTCTAATATGATACTTATCATTTGACGGATATGTTACCAGAGGGGGTCTCTTTGGGCTCCTCTGCTGCGGCCAGTGCGGCCTGAAGTTGGGCTTTGCACTCTTCCAGCTCCTGGGACAGTTGAGTATTCTTTTCTGTAAGAACCTACATAACAAATGATCCTTAAATCAGTTATCCTAACTGTTTCAAGTCTCAGGGGCTACTGATATATATGTAATCATCAAATTTTCTCACCCGTATGTCTTTTACATAATGCTCCGTGGCTCTGGCTAGACCATTTTGAGCAGCACGGAGGTGCGTGTCTCCCGAGTTGAAGGCATCCAATGCCTCTTGGGAGAAACAAGCGCACGAAGAACAGTCCGGCGACGCCTGTGGTTCATGGCACTTTCCACCTCGGAATGGGTGGCGGACAGTCTATCTGTATCCTCTGTCGGAGGAGCACCCGGCGCACGCCTTGTACTCGTTCCCACCTCTGAGTCCGGCTTTGGAGCCTGGCTTGTGGAGGCGCGGTTGGTAGCCTCTCCAGGTATAGTCCAGCGAGCGCTCTTTTTCCTGAAAAGAAGGCATGGGCGTTAATATGCCTCTGTAAATAATGTCTTGCAATAAAGACGGCGCGCCATACCGCTGGCGTCGGTGCCTCAATCCGGACTGCGGATCTTTTCAGCCTGCTTGGCCTAACGGCCCCTTGTTGGCTAGTCACCACAGGCTCGGCCTTCTGCCCCGAGGACCTCCCCTGCAAAACACGGCTGTTATACGGCAGTAAAAAAAGAGCACAAGGACGGATCCCTTTTTAAGTTCTGGGACTTCGGTCTCAGTCACCTGTGAGGCTGGAACTAGCCCAGGGTAATCGGTCGTAATGGCCACCAAGGTATTGTCATTACTCCCTTGGTAAAATACCCCGTCGATCAGCTCCACGGATATGTCCGGATCCTCCTGGGAGGCCGGGTCAAGGGACCGTCCAGGGTCCTCGGGCCGTGGAGGAGGGCTGTTTATCTCCTTTACTGCCTGGCGCAGCTCCTGCGATGAAATCGCTAGAATGAATACTTAAACTACGGGAATACAAAACAGATGGGCGAGAAATAGTCTCCGCTTACCCAACTCAAAGGATTGTACATAGAGAATCCGCCCTGCGGGTTGACACGGAGGAATTCCTCCTCTTCTCCATTATACAAAGTGGACAAGATCTTTATTAGATCATCAGCCGATCCCGGCCCTTTGCGGCCGTGGCGGGTGGCGTCATCCTCCCCATTGAAATCCCACATGGGGTGGCCTCTATACTGGAGTGGCTGCACCCCCCGCATAATGCATATAGCCATGACCTCGATCATGGTCAATCCGGATCGAGCTAAAGAACTTATCCAACTCATCAGATAAAGAATGTCCCTGTCGTCTTCCTCCAGGGAGCTCCATGGATGCCAGCTCCGGCGCTTCTTCAAAGGGGCGTTGTCGAACTCAGGAAGGACGATCCGAATAGGGTCCGGAAGGGGGACGTCTTCTATATAAAACCATTCTAAAGGCCAGTCTTCGGACGTCTTCCTCGGGGTCCCGGACAGGTATTCGGTCCCGGCAATACGCCACACTTCAGCTCTGCCCACTTGATATATTGATCCCTTCTTAGAATGGGGCACAGGGCAGAACAGCTTCTTCCACAGAGCGAAATGAGCCTCACAGCCCAAAAATAACTCGCAAAGGGCTACGAATCCCGCGATATGCAGCAGGGAGGCAGGCGCAAGGTTGTGTATCTGGAGGCCATAGAACTCCAGAAGCCCCCGGAGAAACGGATGAATTGGGAATCTGAGCCCTCTTACCAGATAAGGGACAAGGCATACACGCTCTCCCTTGGAGGGATTGGGACGGCTCTCCGCTTGCTCTCCGCCATTGTAGGTGGCAAGCCCGGCTCGAACCGGGACCAGGTACGCTGGGGGAAGAAATCCCTTGGACTGAAGCATCACCAATTTGTTGTGCGGGATGGAACATCTCTCCCAATCTCCAGGCTTGGAACTAGGGGTGCGAGAGGAGGAGCTGCGTCGACCGGCCATGGTGGAATGGATCTCTGTCGGGTACGCTCCGATGAAGACTCAGCAAGGGAGGATGATGTGATTTGGATCTGAATCCTCGTCTTTTTAAATAGGCGGCTCATTTACATAGCTAGGGGGGTAAATGTGAAAACACCCTGGCTCTTCACATTCGCTCGACATGTGGAAAGTGGCCATTATTGGGCGTAGAAGTCAAGGAGTACAAACCGTCACAAGGAACCAGACATTATTTCGACAGGTACACAAAATTTGGAGAGGAACCCGCCTTGCAATGCCGAAGATAATACTGCGCGCCGACTCATCGTCATTGAAGCCTGGTTCGGGGGCTACTGAGGGAGTCCTGGATTAGGGGGTCTCCGGATAGCCGGACTATCTCCATTGGCCAGACTGTTGGACTATGAAGATACAAGCTTGAAGACTTCGTCTCGTGTCCGGATGGGACTCTACTTGGCGTGGAAGGCAAGCTAGGCAATATGTATATGGATATCTCCTCCTCTGTAACTGACCTTGTGTAACCCTAACCCTCTCCGGTGTCTATATAAACCGAAGGGTTTTAGTCCGTAGGACAACAATCACAACATACAATCATACCATAGGCTAGCTTCTAGGGTTTGGCCTCTCTGATCTCGTGGTAGATCTACTCTTGTAACACCCATATCATCAATATTAATCAAGCAGGGCGTAGGGTTTTACCTCCATCAAGAGGGCCCGAACCTGGGTAAAACTTCGTGTCCCTTGCCTCCTGTTACCATCCGGCCTAGACGCACAATTCGGGACCCCCTACCCGAGATCCGCCGGTTTTGACACCTACGATATAGCCCCTGGTATGTACGCGGCTATCCGAATACGGTGCATTACATAGGTGACCGGAAGAACGGTCCTTTGTGTAATACGGAAGGAATCACGAAATATTCTGATGCGTCATCGAGTGGTTGACCAGATCTCGCCGCATCATGACAGTTAGTTTTCGGCTTTCTCTACTGAGGTGCTCATCCGGATAAACCAGGACAAAATCATAGTAATTCTCCCTTTACTACCCTAGCCGATAGAGCGGAACGTAAGGTAGTAAGCACAGGAGCCGGGCAACCCAACTACTGACCAAAGACATGATTCAGAGCTGATGCATATAAGGTCGAACTCGTGACGCCGAAGTGTGTTATAAAGCTGTTTGGACTTGTCAGCAATTTATTTGTTCCCGTATTGAGCCCCTGGCAATTTGTACCGAGGTGCATGTGTGAAACAACCGGAAAATTCAGCTCTTTTTTTTAAAAAAAAAATGAATGCTGAATATGGATTATGTTCGCTGGAACCTGATTGATATGCCAATTGCCATTTTACAGGGAATAACGCCACGACCCAGGCTATTTGACATGCCAGTGGTAGAAGGCTGAGGGAGAAGGAACTTTACAGGATCTGAATAGAGAGTGCGGTCTTGATACGTCTCCAACGTATCTATAATTTCGATTGTTCCATGCTATATTATATCCCATTTTGGACATTATTGGGCTTTATTATACAATTTTATATTATTTTTGGGACTAACCTATTAACCAGAGGCCCAGCCTAGAATTGCTGTTTTTTTGCCTATTTCAGAGTTTCGCAGAAAAAGAATATCAAACAGAGTCCAAACGGAATGAAACATTCGGGAACGTGATTTTCGGAACGAACGTGATCCAGAGGACTTGGCCCCTACGTCAAGACATCAACCAGGAAGGCACGAGATAGGGGGCGCGCCTACCCCCCAGGCGCACCCTCCACCCTCGTGGGGCCCACGTTGCTCCACCGACATACTCCTTTCTTCTATATATGCCTATGTACCCCCAAACTACCAGAGATGGAGCCAAAACCCTAATTCCACCGCCGTAACTTTCTGTATCCGTGAGATCCCATCTTCGGGCCTTTTCCGGAGCTCTGCCGGAGGGGGCATCGATCAAGGAGGGCTTCTACATCAACACCATAGCCTCTCCGATGAAGTTTGAGTAGTTTACTTCAGACCTTCGGGTCCATAGTTATTAGCTAGATGGCTTCTTCTCTCTTTTTGGATCTCAATACAAATTTCTCCCCCTCTCTTGTGGAGATCCATTCGATGTAATCTTCTTTTGCGGTGTGTTTGTTGAGATCGATGACTTGTGGGTTTATGATCGAATTTATCTACGAACAATATTTGAATCTTCTCTGAATTCTTTTTTGTAGGATTGGTTATCTTTGCAAGTCTCTTCGAATTATTAGTTTGGTTTGGCCTACTAGATTGATCTTTCTTGCAATGGGAGAAGTGCTTAGCTTTGGGTTCAATCTTGCGGTGTCCTTTCCCAGTGACAGTAGGGGCATCAAGGCATGTATTGTATTGTTGCCATCGAGGATAACAAGATGGGGTTTATATCATATTGCATGAGTTTATCCCTCTACATCATGTCATCTTGCTTAAAGTGTTACTCTGTTCTCTTGAACTTAATACTCTAGATGCATGCTGGATAGCGTCGATGTGTGGAGTGATAGTAGTAGATGCAGGCAGGAGTCGGTCTACTTGTTTCGGACGTGATGCCTATATACATGATCATACCTAGATATTCTCATAACTATCTGATATGTCCATTTTGCATCATGCTTTTATATCGATATTTATTGCATTATGGGTTGTTATTACACATTATGTCACAATACTTATGCCTATTCTCTCTTATTTTACAAGGTTTACATAAAGAGGGAGAACGCCGGCAGCTGGGATTCTGGGCTGGAAAAGGAGCAAATATTTGAGACCTATTTTGCACAGCTCCAAAAGCCCTGAAACTTCACGGAAGTCATTTTCAGAATATATAAAAAATATTGAGCGCTAGAAGTTCTGGAGGGGGGCCACACCCTGCCCACGAGGGTGGGGGGCGCGCCCTACCCCCGAGGCGCGCCCCCTGCCTCATGGGCCCCCTGGTGGCCCTCCGATGCCCATCTTCTGCTATATGGAGTCTTTCGATGCGAAAAAAAATTCATAAGCCAGCTTTCGGGACGAGACTCCGCCGCCACGAGGCGGAACCTTGGCGGAACCAATCTAGGGCTCTGGCGGAGTTGTTCTGTGGGGAAACTTCCCTCCGGGAGGGGGAAATCATCGCCATCGTCATCACCAACGGTCCTCTCATCGGGAGAGGGTGAATCTCCATCAATATCTTCAGCAGCACCATATACTCTCAAACCCTAGTGCATCTCTTGTATCCAATTCTTGTCTCCATGTCTGGGATTGGTACCTGTGGGTTGCTAGTAGTGTTAATTACTCATTGTAGTTGATGCCAGTTGTTTTATTTGGTGTAAGATCATATGTTCAGATCCTATATGCATATTAATACCCCTCTGATTATGAACATGAATATGCTTTGTGAGTAGTTACGTTTGTTCCTGAGGACATGGGAGAAGTCTTTCTATTAGTAGTCATGTGAATTTGGTATTCGTTTGATATTTTGATGAGATGTATGTTGTCTCTCCTCTAGTGGTTTTATGTGAACGTCGACTACATGACACTTCACCATTATTTGGGCCTAGAGTAAGGCATTGGGAAGTAATAAGTAGATGATGGGTTGCTAGAGTAACTGAATCTTAAACCCTAGTTTATGCGTTGCTTCGTAAGGGGCTGATTTGGATCCATATGTTTCATGCTATGGTTAGGTTTACCTTGATACTTTTGTTGTAGTTGTGGATGCTTGCAATATAGGTTAATCATAAGTGGGATGCTTGTCCAAGTAAGGACAGTACCCAAGCACTGGTCCACCCACATACCAAACTATCAAAGTACCGAACACGAATCATATGAATGTGATGAAAACTAGCTTGACGATAATTCCCATATGTCCCCGGGAGCGCTTTTCTCTAAATAAGAATTTGTCCAGGCTTTTCCTTTTCTACAAAAAGGATTGGGCCACCTTGCTGCACTTTATTTACTTTTGTTACTTTTTGCTCGTTACAAATTATCTTATCACAAAACTATCCGTCACCTATAATTTCACTGCTTGCAGAGAATACCTTGTTGAAAACCGCTTATCATTTCCTTCTGCTCCTCGTTGGGTTCGACACTCTTACTTATCAAAAGGATTACGATTGATCCCCTATACTTGTGGGTCATCAAGACTCTTTTCTGGCGCCATTGCCAGGGAGTCAAGCACCTTTGGTAGGTGGAATTTGGTAAGGAAAAATTTATACAGTGTGCTGAAATTTACTGTCACTTGTTTCTATGGAAAGTAATCCTCTGAGGGGCTTGTTCGGGGTATCTTCACCTCGACCAGTAGAGCAAAGAGTTGCTCCTCAACCTACTGAACCTACTGAAAATGAAAATGAAAATGTCTACTTTGAAATTCCTTTGGGTATGATAGAAAAACTGCTAGCTAATCCTTTTTCAGGAGATGGAACATTACATCCTAATGAGCAGCTAATATATGTGGATGAAGTTTGTGGATTATTTAAGCTTGCAGGTATGCCCAATGATGTTATCAAGAAGAAGGTCTTCCCATTATCTTTGGAGGGAGACACATTGACATGGTATAGGCTATGTGATGATATGGGATCATGGAACTACAAACGATTGAAATTGGAATTTCATCAGAAGTATTATCCTATGCATCTTGTTCATCGTGATCGTAATTATATATATAATTTTTGGCCCCGTGAAGGAGAAAGCATCGCTCAAGCTTGGGGGAGGCTTAAGTCAATGTTATATTCATGCCCCAATCATGAGCTCTCAAGAGAAATGATTATTCAAAATTTTTATGCTCGGCTTTCTGATAACAACCGCACCATGCTCGATACTTCTTGTGCTTTCTCTATTATGATGAAGACTATTGAATTCAAATGGGATTTATTGGAAAGAATTAAACGCAGCTCTGATGACTGGGATCTCGACAAAGGTAAGGAGTCAGGTATGACACCTAAGATTGATTATGTTAAATCTTTTATGGATACTGATGTTTTCCGTAAATTTAGCACTAAATATGGACTTGACTCTGAGATAGTAGCTTCTTTTTGTGAATCTTTTGCTACTCATGTTGATCTCCCTAGGGAGAAGTGGTTTAAATATCATCCTCCCATAGAAGTAAAAGTAGCTGCACCTATTAAAGTTGAAGAAAAGACTATCACTTATAATGATCCTATTGTTCCTCCTGCTTATGTTGAGAAACCACCTTTTCCTGTTAGGGATAAAAGATCATGCTAAAGCTTCAACTGTGGTTCGTAAAAGCAATATTAGAACCTATACACCTCCTGAGCAATTTAAAGTTGAACCTAATATTGCTATTGTTAAGGATCTCTTGGCTGGTAATATTGATGGGCATGTTATCTATTTCTGTGATGAAACTGCTAGAATTGCTAAACCTTGTGCTAAAGATAATCATAGACCTGTGGTAGGCATGCCTGTTATTTCTGTTAAAATAGGATATCATTGTTATCATGGCTTATGTGATATTGGTGCTAGTGCTAGTGCAATACCTATTGACTTATACAAAGAAATTATGCATGATATTGCACCTGCTGAGTTAGAAGATATTGATGTCACAATTAAACTTGCCAATAGAGATACTATTTCACCAATTGGGATTGTTAGAGTGTTGAAGTCTTGTGTGGGAAAACTAAATATCTGCTGATTTTCTTATTCTTGGGTCCCCACAAGATAGCTTTTGTCCCATTATATTTGGTAGAACCTTCTTGAACACAGTCGATGCTAAGATAGATTGCGAAAAGGATGTTGTTACTATTGGTTTAGGTGATATGTCTCATGAATTTAATTTCTCTAAATTTCGTAGACAACACCGTGAAGAGGAATTGCCTAGTAAAGATGAAATTATTGGTCTTGCTTCCATTGCCGTGCCTCCTAGTGATCTTTTAGAACAATATTTGCTAGACCATGAAAATGATATGTTTATGAATGAAAGAAGGTAAATAGATGAAGTATTCTTTAAATAGGAACCCATCCTGAAACACAATTTGCCTGTCGAAATCCTAGGGGATCCTCCTCCACCCAAGGGTGATCCCGTGTTTGAGCTCAAACCGTTACCTGATACTCTTAAATATGCTTATCTTCATGAGAAAAATATATATCCTGTTATTATTAGTGCTAACCTTTCAGAGCATGAAGAAGAGAGATTATTGAAAACTCTGAAGAAGCATCATGAGGCTATTGGATATACTCTCGATGATCTTAAGGGCATTAGTCCCACACTATGTCAACACAAAATAAATTTGGAGAAAGATGCCAAACCAGTTCGTGATCACCAACGACGGTTGAATCCTAAGATGAAAGAAGTGGTAAGAAAGGAAATACTAAGGGAGTGTTCGGACCTTCTCCCACTCCATGCTTCATAAATTTCTGGAGCAGATCACAGCCGAACGGAATAACGTCGAGAAGCTGGTTTCGCGAAGCTGAGATCGATCCTAGTGCAAAAATGTGGAGCGAGGAAGGCCTAGCTCCACCGATTGGAAAAGCTAGAGTTCGCTCTATTTACAACATCCTGCCACCGCTAAAGATACCGGTTCGCTGAGTATGCTCGAAAAATAGAACCTATCGCTCCTGTAGCGATCCCCCTCGCCTCGCTGTGCACTTGTCCGCCTTAATTGGGCTGCCTCCAGCCAGCCCAGTCTGCTATGTACAAGGCCTCAGCCCTCCTAACCGGGCTGCAACGTTTGAGAAGCTGCCGATGCAGCAGAACACATCTCTGATCGCTACCTGGAGTTAGAAGTTAGGAAGAGAAGTTGGATATGGGAAGTTTTGTGAAGCTAGAGAACATCCGAACAGGCCCTAAAGCTCCTTGAGGCAGGTATAATTTATCCCGTTGCTGATAGTCAGTGGGTAAGTCATGTCCATTGTGTCCCTAAAAAGGGAGGTATTACTGTCGTTCCTAATGATAAAGATGAATTGATTTCGTAAAGAATTATTATAGGTTATAAGATGGTAATTGATTTCCACAAATTAAATAAGGCTACTAAAAAAGATCATTACCCCTTACCTTTTATTGATCAAATGCTAGAAAGATTATCCAAACATACACATTTTTGCTTGCTAGAAGGTTATTCTGGTTTCTCTCAAATACCTGTGTCACCTGATGATCAATCTAAGACCACTTTTACTTGCCCGTTCGGTACTTTTGCTTATAGACGTATGCCTTTTGGTTTATGTAATGCACCTGCTACCTTCCAAAGATGCATGATGGCTATATTCTCTGGCTTTTGTGAAAAGATTTGTGAGGTTTTCATGGACGATTTCTCCGTCTATGGATCCTCTTTTGATGATTGCTTAAGCAACCTTGATCGAGTTTTGCAGAGATGTGAAGAAACTAACCTTGTATTGAATTGGGAGAAGTGCCACTTTATGGTTAATGAAGGTATTATCTTGGGGCATAAAGTTTCTAAAAGAGGTATTTAAGTTGATAAAGCAAAGGTTGATGCTATTGAAAAGATGCCATGTCCCAAGGACATCAAAGGTATAAGATGTTTCCTTGGTCACGCCGGTTTTCATAGGAGGTTCATTAAGGACTTCTCAAAAATTTCTCGGCCTCTGACTAATTTATTACAAAAAGATATACCATTTGTTTTTTATGATGATTGCGTAGAAGCATTTGAAATACTTAAGAAAGCATTAATCTCTGCACCTATTGTTCAGCCACCTGATTGGAATTTACCCTTTGAAATTATGTGTGATGCTAGTGATTATGCTGTAGGTGCTGTTATAGGGCAAATAGTTGATAAGAAATTAAATGTTATTAAATATGCTAGTAAAACTCTAGACAATGCCCAGAGAAATTATGCTACTACTGAAAAAGAATTTTTGGCAGTTGTATTCGCTTGTGATAAGTTCAGACCTTATATTGTTGATTCTAAAGTAACTATTCACACGGATCATGTTGCTATTAAATACCTTATGGAAAAGAAAGATGCTAATCCTAGACTTATTAGATGGGTTCTCTTGCTACAAGAATTTGATTTGCATATTATTGATAGAAAGGGAGATGAGAACCCCACTGCAGACAACTTGTCTAGGCTAGAGGATGTTCTTGATGACCCACTACCTATTGATGATAGTTTTCCTGATGAACAATTAAATGTCATAAATGCTTCTCACACTGCTCCATGGTATGCTGATTATGCTAATTACATTGTTGCTAAATTTATACCACCTAGTTTCACATACCAGCAAAAGAAAAAGTTTTTCTATGATTTAAGACATTACTTCTGGGATGATCCACATCTTTATAAATAAGGGGTAGATGGTGTTATTAGACGTTGTGTACCTGAGCATGAACAGGAACAAATCCTATGCAAGTGTCACTCCGAGGCTTATGGAGGACACCATGCTGGAGATATAACTGCACACAAGGTATTGCAATCCAGTTTTTATTGGCCTGCTCTCTTCAAGGATGCCCGTAAGTTTGTTGTATCTTGTGATGAATGTCAAAGAATTAGTAATATTCGTAGACGTCAAGAAATTCCTATTAATTATTCACTTGTTATTGAACCATTTGATGTTTGGGGCTTTGATTATATGGGACCTTTTCCTACCTCCAATGGATACACACATATTTTAGTTGCTGTTGATTACGTTACTAAGTGGGTAGAAGCTATTCCAACTAGTAGTGCTGATCATAACACCTCTATTAAGATGCTTAAAGAAGTTATTTTTCCAAGGTTTGGAGTCCCTAGAAATTTAATGACTGATGGTGGTTCACACTTTATACATGGCACTTTCCGTAAAATGCTTGCTAAATATGATGTTAATCATAGAATTGCATCCCCTTATCACCCATAGTCTAGTGGTCAACTAGAATTGAGCAATAGAGAACTCAAATTAATTTAGCAAAAGACTGTTAATAGATATAGAAAGAATTGGTCCAAGAAACTTGATGATGCATTATGGGCCTATAGAACTACATATAAAAATCCTATGGGTATGTCTCTGTATAAAATGGTTTATGGAAAAGCATGTCACTTACCTCTTGAACTAGAACATAAGGCTTATTGGGCTATTAAAGAGCTCAATTATGATTTCAAACTTGCCGGTGAGAAGAGGTTATTTGACATTAGCTCACTTGATGAATGGAGAACCCAAGCCTATGAGAATGCCAAATTATTTAAAGAAAAAGTTAAAAGATGGCATGACAAAAGAATACAAAAGCGTGAGTTTAATGTAGGTGATTATGTATTGCTATACAACTCTCGTTTAAGATTTTTTGTAGGAAAACTTCTCTCTAAATGGGAAGGTCCTTACGTTATCGAGGAGGTCTATTGTTCCGGTGCCATAAAAATCAACAACTTCGAAGGCACAAATCCGAAGGTGGTGAACGGTCAAAGAATTAAACATTATATCTCAGGTAATCCTATAAATGTTGAAACCAATGTTATTGAAACCGTAACCCCATAGGAATACATAAGGGACACTTTCCGGAATGTTTTAGACTCCGAAAAGGAATAGGTATGTGGTACGGTAAGTAAACCGACTCCAAAACAGTTCTAATGGCAATTTTCTTCCTTTTTGGAATATTTAGAAAAATAGAAAAATAAGAAGCAGTCCGGGAAGGACACGAGGGATCCACGAGGGTGGAGGGTGCGCCCCCTGCCTCGTGGGCACCTCGTGTGCTCTCTGGACTCCGTTTTCTTGCACGTTACGTATTTTGGTCGGTAAAAAATCATTATATAATCTCCCGAAGGTTTTGACTCATGTGTCACGCAAATATCTCCTGTCTTTGTTTCGAGCTATCTTGCTGCAGATTAGAGCAACATGTCGTCCCAGGATTCAGAAGGAGAAATCTATGTGGCTGATTACCTTGCAGATCCTAAGGTCTATGGGGATGTGGAGCATTGTGGTTGGACTACGGAAGAAGAAGAGGACTATGAACCCAAGGGAAGGGAGGAGACGAGCTCAGAAGAAGATGAAGGCCCATTACCTCAACCTGGGTACATGCATGTGGAGTTCAAAAAGTCAAGGCTCCTGGATAGAGTAAAGATACCTAAGATCAAGTTTATCCATTTTCGCCTCTTGCAGGAAAACAAACAAGAACTATGCAAAAAGATACTAAGCCTGGAGCAGGAGATCGATGACCTAAGGGACCAAAATTCTGTCCTCCAGCGCAAATTAAGGAAGAAGCCTACACCATCAACAAAACCATCACCTTCTTCACCAACAAATAAGAACTGAGTATCTGGTATGGCCACTCCCCTTGGCAAGTGCCAAGCTTGGGGGAGTGCCTCTGTATCGTATCACCATCACTTTTATCTTTACCATTTTTCTTAGTTCGATCCTTTTGATAATATTTTTATCTAGTAGAATAAAAGTTCTTAGTATGATCTAGTTGTGAATTTTGCTTTATGATCCTTCTATGTAATCGAGTCCGTGAGCTATTTATAATAAAGATTACTATTGAGTCAAGGGCTTGATTATTTTGCCATAATCTTGAGTGAATAAAAGAAAAGAGAAGAAATAAAAAGAAACAAAGAGATCATATGGATCTTATGGAGAGTAATGAGCTCACATAGAAAGAGTATGATGAATAAAAGTTGTTGAGAGTTGACAAACATAGTTTTGGTCATCGTTGCAATTAATAGGAAGTAATAAAGAAAGAGAGGTCTTCACATATAAATATACTATCTTGGACATCTTTTATGATTGTGAGCCCTCATTAAAATATGACATGCTAAAGAGTTGACGTTGGACAAGGAAGACAATGTAATGGGTTATGTTTTCTTACATCTGAGATAAATGATATTGTCATGGATCATCCAACATGATTGAGCTTGCCTTTCCCCCTCATACTAGCCAAATTCTTTGCACTAAGTAGAGATACTACTTGTGCTTCCAAACACCCTTAAACCAGTTTTGCCATGAGAGTCCACCATACCTACCTATGGATTGAGTAAGATCCCTCAAGTAAGTTGTCATCGGTGCAAGCAATAAAAAATTGCCCTCTAAATATGTATAACTTATTAGTGTGGGAGAAAATAAGCTTTATACGATCGTGTGATATGAAAGAAATAAAAGCGACAGACTGCATAATAAAGGTCCATATCACAAGTGGCAATATAAAGTGACGTTCTTTCGCATTAAGATTTTGTGCATCCAACCATAAAAGCGCATGACAACCTCTGCTTCCCTCTGCGAAGGGCCCATCTTTTACTTTTATCTCCTACCTTGCATAAGAGTCATGGTGATCTTTACCCTTCCTTTTTAAATTTTATCTTATGGCAAGCACAACATGTTGGAAAGATCCTGGTATATATGGCTAATTAGATGTGAGTTTCCATGAACTATTATTGTTGACATTACCCTTGAAGTAAAACGTTGGGAGGCAAAACTATAAGCCCCTATCTTTCTCTGTGTCCGATTAAAATTCCATACCCATAAGTATTGCGTGAGCGTTAGCAATTGTGAAAGACTATATGATAGTTGAGTATGTGGACTTGCTGAAAAGCTCTTATATTGACTCTTTCCTATGTTATGATAAATTGCAATTGCTCCAATGACTGAGATTATAGTTTGTTAGTTTTCAATGAAGTTTATGATTCATATTTGAAATTGTGATTTAATTGTTACTCTAGCATAAGAGATCATATGACAAGAATTATATAAGTTGTTGTACTAAGAATGATCATGATGCCCTCATGTCCGTATTTTATTTTTATCGACACCTCTATCTCTAAATATGTGGACATATTTTTCGATTTCGGCTTTCGCTTGAGGACAAGCGAGGTCTAAGCTTGGGGGAGTTGATACGTCCATTTTGCATCATGCCTTTATATCGATATTTATTGCATTATGGGCTGTTATTACACATTATGTCACAATACTTATGCCTATTCTCTCTTATTTTACAAGGTTTACATATAGAGGGAGAATGACGGCAGCTAGGATTCTGGGCTGGAAAAGGAGCAAATATTAGAGACCTATTCTGCACAGCTCCAAAAGTCCTGGAACTTCACGGAAGTCATTTTCAGAATATATAAAAAATACTAAGCACAAGAAGTTCCGGAGGGGGGGCACACCCTGCCCACGAGGGTGGGGGGCACGCCCTACCCCCTGGGCGCCCCCCCCCCCCCCCCCCCCCGGGCCCCCCCCCCCCCCCCGCCTCATGGGCCCCCTGGTGGCCCTCCGATGCCCATCTTCTGCTATATGGAGTCTTTCGATGAGGAAAAAATCATAAGCTAGCTTTCGGGATGAGACTCCGCCGCCACGAGGCAGAACCTTGGCGGAACCAATCTAGGGCTCTGGCGGAGCTGTTCTACCAGGGAAACTTCCCTCCGAGAGGGGGAAATCATCGCCATTGTCATCACCAACGATCCTCTCATCGGGAGAGGGTCAATCTCCATCAACATCTTCACCAGCACCATCTCTTCTCAAACCCTAGTTCACCTCTTGTATCCAATTCTTGTCTCCAAGTCTGGGATTGGTACCTGTGGGTTGCTAGTAGTGTTAATTACTCCTTGTAGTTGATGCTAGTTGGTTTATTTGGTGGAAGATCATATGTTCAGATCCTATATGCATATTAATACCCCTCTGATTATGAACATGAATATGCTTTGTGAGTAGTTACGTTTGTTCCTGAGGACATGGGAGAAGTCTTGCTATTAGTAGTCATGTGAATTTGGTATTCGTTCGATATTTTGATGAGATGTATGTTGTCTCTCCTCTAATGGTGTTATGTGAACGTCGACTACATGACACTTCACCATCATTTGGGCCTAGAGGAAGGCATTGGGAAGTAATAAGTAGATGATGGGTTGCTAGAGTGACATAAGCTTAAACCCTAGTTTATGTGTTGCTTCGTAAGGGGCTGATTTGGATCCATATGTTTCATGCTATGGTTAGGTTTACCTTAATACTTTTGTTGTAGTTGCGGATGCTTGCAATAGAGGTTAATCATAAGTGGGATGCTTGTCCAAGTAAGGACAGTACCCAAGCACCGGTCCACCCACATACCAAATTATCAAAGTACCGAACACGAATCATATGAATGTGATGAAAACTAGCTTGACGATAATTCCCATGTGTCCTCGGGAGCGCTTTTCTCTATATAAGAATTTGTCCAGGATTGTCCTTTGCAACAAAAAGGATTGGGCCACCTTGCTACACTTTATTTACTTTTGTTACTTGTTGCTTGTTACAAATTATCTTATCACAAAACTATCTGTGACCTATAATTTCAGTGCTTGCAGTGAATACCTTGCTGAAAACCGCTTATCATTTCCTTCCGCTCCTCGTTGGGTTCGACAATCTTGCTTATCGAAAGGACTACGATAGATCCCCTATACTTGTGGGTCATCACTATGCTCAATTCTGTCAATTGCTCAACAGTAATTTGTTCACCCACCGTAATACTTATGCTCTCAAGAGAAGCCACTAGTGAAACCTATGCCCCCGGGGTCTATTCTCCATCATATTAATCTTCCAATACTTAGTTATTTAGTTTGCTTTGCATCTTTATTTCTCTTTATCATAAAAATACCAAAAATATTATCTTATCATATCTATCAGATCTCACTCTCGTAAGTGACCCTGAAGGGACTGACAACCCATTTATTGCATTGGTTGCGAGGAGTTTATTTGTTTGTGTAGGTGTGAGGGACTCGTGCGTGGCCTCCTACTGGATTGATACCTTGGTTCTCAAAAACTGAGGGAAATACTTACGCTACTTTGTTGCATCACCCTTTCCTCTTCAAGGGAAAACCAACGTAGTGCTCAAGAGGTAGCAAGAAGGATTTCTGGCGCCGTTGCCGGGGAGTCTGCGCAAAAGTCAACATACCAAGTACCCATTACAAACCCTTATCTCCCGCATTACATTATTTGCCATTTGCCTCTCGTTTTCCTCTCCCCCACTTCACCCTTGCCGTTTTATTCGCCCTCTCTCTCCGTACTCCTTCTCTTTCTCTATTTGCCTCCTTTTGCCCGTCTCTTTTTTGCTTGTGTGTTGGATTGCTTGCTTGTCACGATGGCTCAAGATAATACCAAATTGTGTGACTTTACTAATACCAACAACAATGATTTTATCAGCACTCCGATTGCTCCTCTTACCGATGCTGAATCTTGTGAAATTAATGCTGCTTTGTTGAATCTTATCATGAAAGATCTGTTTTCCGGCCTTCCTAGTGAAGATGCCGCTACCCATCTAAACAACTTTGTTGATTTGTGTGATATGCAAAAGAAGAAAGATGTGGACAATGATATTGTTAAATTGAAGCTATTTCGTTTTTCTCTTAGAGATCATGCTAAAGCTTGGTTTTCGTCTTTGCCTAAAAATAGTATTAATTCATGGAATAAGTGCAAAGATGCTTTTTTCTTAGAAACGATATCATGAATATTAAGCAACTTGATCATGAACATGTTGCACAAGCTTGGGAGAGGATGAAATTAATGATACATAATTGCCCTACACATGGTTTGAATTTATGGATGATTATTCAGAATTTTTATGCCGGATTGAATTTTGCTTCTAGAAATCGTTTAGATTCGGCCGCGGGAGGCACTTTTATGGAAATCACTTTATGAGAAGCTACTAAACTACTAGTTAATATTATGGTTAATTATTCTCAATGGCACACT
Source organism: Triticum urartu (assembly GCF_003073215.2). Classification (NCBI taxonomy): domain Eukaryota; kingdom Viridiplantae; phylum Streptophyta; class Magnoliopsida; order Poales; family Poaceae; genus Triticum; species Triticum urartu. Next base: position 586,284,102 of record NC_053025.1, read on the forward strand.
GAAAAATGTACTAATAAGAAAGTGCATGCGATAGAAGAAATTAATGTTTTGAGTGGAAAGATGGATGAACTTATGAAATTAGTTGCCAATAAAAGTGTTTCTTCCGATCCTAATGATATGCCTTTGTCTACTTTAATTGAGAATAATAATGAATCTATGGATTTGAATTTTGTTGGTAGGAATAATTTTGGTAACAACGCGTATAGAGGAAACTTTAATCCTAGGCGATATGCTAGTAATTCCTCTAATAATTATGTTAATTCCTACAACAATTCTTATGGAAATTTTAATAAGATACCCTCTGATTTTGAAGCTAATATTAAAGAATTTATTACTTCGCAAAAGAATTTCAATGCTTTGATTGAAGAAAAATTGCTTAAGATTGATGAATTGGCTAGGAACATTGATAGAATTTCCCTTGATGTTGATTCTTTGAAACTTAGATCTATTCCACCTAAGCATGATATCAATGAGTCTCTCAAAGCCATGAGAATTTTCATTGATGAGTGCAAAGAAAGAACCGCTAGGATGTGTGCTAAGAAAGATTGTTTTGTGAAAGCGTGTTCTTCTAGTTTCCATGATAATAAAGATGAAGATCTAAAAGTTATTGATGTGTCCCTTATAAAATCTTTGTTTTGCAATATGAATCTTGATAATGATGGGACTGAATATGATCCACCTTTACCTAGAAGGCGTTCCAAAAATTCGGAGTCTTTAGATCTCGATGCTAAAATTGTTTAAAGTGGGATTGAAGAGGTCAAAACTTTAAATATCAATGAACCCACTATTTTGGATTTCAAGGAATTTAATTATGATAATTGCTCTTTGATAGATTGTATTTCCTTGTTGCAATCCATGCTAAATTCTCCTCATGCTTATAGTCAAAATAAAGCCTTTACCAAACATATTGTTGATGCTTTGATGCAATCTTATGAAGAAAAACTTGAGTTAGAAGTTTCTATCCCTAGAAAACTTTATGATGATTGGGAACCTACTATTAAAATTAAAATTAAAGATCATGAATGTTATGCTTTGCGTGATTTGGGTGCTAGTGTTTCAACGATTCCAAAGACTTTGTGTGATTTGCTAGGTTTCCGTGATTTTGATGATTGCTCTTTAAACTTGCACCTTGCGGATTCCACTATTAAGAAACCTATGGGAAGAATTAATGATGTTCTTATTGTTGCAAATAGGAATTATGTGCCCGTAGATTTTATTGTTCTTGACATAGATTGCAATCCTTCATGTCCTATTATTCTTGGTAGACCTTTCCTTAGAACGATTGGTGCAATTATTGATATGAAGGAAGGGAATATTAGATTCCAATTTCCGTTAAGGAAAGGCATGAAAAACTTCCCTAGAAAAAAAAATTAAATTACCATATGAATCTATTATGATAGCCACTTATGGATTGCCTACCAAAGATGGCAACACCTAGATCTATCCTTGCTTTTATGCCTAGCTAGGGGCGTTAAACGATAGCGCTTGTTGGGAGGCAACCCAATTTTATTTTTATTCCTTGCTTTTTGCTCCTGTTTAGTAATAAATAATTTATCTATCCTCTTTTTTGTTTGTGTTTTTTTGTGTTTAATTAGTGTTTGTGCCAAGTAGAACCGTTGGGAAGACTTGGGGAAAGTCTTTTTAATCTTGCTGTAAAAAATAGAAACTTTAGCACTCACGAGAATTGCTGCCATTTTTATTTGGAAATTGATATTTAGTTAATTATTTTTGCAGATGATTAATAGATAAAATCCTCACGTCCAGAACTTTATTTTAGAATTTTTGGGGTTCCATAACTTGCGTTAGCTACAGATTACTACAGACTGTTCTGTTTTTGACAGATTCTGTTTTTCGTGTGTTGTTTGCTTATTTTGATGAATCTATGGCTAGTAAATTGTTTATAAACCATAGAGAAGTTTTAATACAGTAGGTTTAACACCAATATAAATAAATAATGAGTTCATTACAGTACCTTGAAGTGGTGTTTTGTTTTCTTTCGCTAACGGAGCTCACGAGATTTTCTACTTTAAGTTTTGTGTTGTGAAGTTTTCAAGTTTTGGGTGAAAGATTTGATGGATTATGGAACAAGGAGTGGCAAGAGCCTAAGCTTGGGGATGCCCATGGCACCCCAAGATAATCTAAGGACACCTAAAAGCCCAATCTTGGGGATGCCCCGGAAGGCATCCCCTCTTTCATCTACTTGCATCGGTAACTTTACTTGGAGCTATATTTTTATTCACCACATGATATGTGTTTTGCTTGGAGCGTATTGTATTATTTGAGTCTTTATTTGTTAGTTTTCCACAATCATCCTTGCTTTACACACCTTTTTAGAGAGACACACATGATTCAGAAATTGTTAGAATACTCTATGTGCTTTACTTATATCTTTTGAGTTATATAGTTTTTGCTCTAGTGCTTCACTTATATCTTTTAGGGCACGGTGGTGGATTTGTTTTATAGAAACTATTGTTCTCTCATGATTCACTTAGATTATTTTGAGAGTCCTACAAAACAGCGTGGTAATTTTCTTTAGTTATGTTAGGCATCCAAGATTAATAGAAAAAATATTCTTATGAGTGTGTTGAATACTATGAGAAGTTTGATACTTGATAATTGTTTTGAGATATGGAGATGGTGATATTAGAGTAGTGCTAGTTGAGTAGTTGTGAATTTGAGAAATTCTTGTGTTGAAGTTTGTGATTCCCGTAGCATTCACGTATGGTGAACCGTTATGTGATGAAGTCGGAGCATGATTTATTTATTGATTGTCTTCCTTGTGAGTGGCGGTCGGGGACGAGCGATGGTCTTTTCCTACCAATCTATCCCCCTAGGAGCATGCGTGTAGTACTTTGCTTCGATAACTAATATATTTTGCAATAAGTATGTGAGTTCTTCATGACTAATGTTGAGTCCATGGATTATACGCACTCTCACCCTTCTACCATTGCTAGCCTCTCTAATACAGCGCACCTTCCGCCGGTATCATACACCCACCATATACCTTCCACAAAACAGCCACCATACCTACCTATCATGGCATGTCCATAGCCATTCCGAGATATATTGCCATGCAACTTTCCACCGTTCCGTTATTATGGCACGCTTCATCATTGTCATATTGCTTGCATGATCATGTAGTTGACATCGTATTTGTGGCAAGGCCACCGTTCATAATTCTTTCATACATGTCACTCATGCATCATTGCACATCCCAGTACACTGCCGAAGGCATTCACATAGAGTCATATTTTGTTCTAAGTATTGAGTTGTAAGTAAATAAAAGTGTGATGACCATCATTTTTAGAGCATTGTCCCAAGTGAGGAAAGGATGATGGAGACTATGATTCCCCCACAAGTCGGGATGAGACTCCGGACTAAGAAAAAAGAGGCCACAAAAAAAGAGAAAAAGGCCCAAATAAAAAAATGAGAGAAAAAGAGAGAAGGGACAATGCTACTATCCTTTTACCACACTTGTGCTTCAAAGTAGCACCATGATCTTCATGATAGAGAGTCTCCTATGATATCACTTTCATATACTAGTGGGAATTTTTCATTATATAACTTGGCTTGTATATTCCAATGATGGGCTTCCTCAAAATGCCCTAGGTCTTCATGAGCAAGCGAGTTGGATGCACACCCACTTAGTTCGTTTTGTTGAGCTTTCATATACTTATAGCTCTAGTGCATCCATTGCATGGCAATCCCTACTCACTCACATTGATATATATTAATGGGCATCTCCATAGCCCGTTGATACGCCTAGTTGATGTGAGACTATCTTCTCCCTTTTTGTCTTCTCCACAACCACCATTCTATTCCACATATAGTGCTAGGTCCATGGCTCACACTCATGTATTGCGTGAAGATTGAAATTTTTTGAGAACACCAAAGTATGAAACAATTGCTTGGCTTGTCATCGGGTTTGTGCATGATTTAAATACATTGTGTGGTGAAGATGGAGCATAGCCAGACTATATGATTTTGTAGGGATAACTTTCTTTGGCCATGTTGTTTTGAAGAGACATAATTGCTTAATTAGTATGCTTGAAGTATTATTAATTCTATGTCAACATTAAAATTTTGTCTTGAATCTTTCGGATCTGAATATTCATACCACAATTAAGAGAATTACATTGAAATTATGCCAAGTAGCATTCCACATCAAAAATTCTGTTTTTATCATTTACCTACTCGAGGACGAGCAGGAATTAAGCTTGGGGATGCTTGATACGTCTCCAACGTATCTATAATTTTTTTATTGTTCCATGCTATATTATATCCTGTTTTGCACATTATTGGGCTTTATTATACATTTTAATATTATTTTTGGGACTAACCTATTAACCGGAGGCCCAGCCCAAAATTGCTGATTTTTTTGCCTATTTCAGAGTTTCGCACAAAAAGAATATCAAACAGAGTCGAAACGGAACGAAACCTTCAGGAACGTGATTTTTGGAACGAACATGATCCAGAGGACTTGGACCCTACGTCAAGACATCAACTAGGAAGGCACGAGGTAGGGGGCACGCCTACCCCCCCCCCCAAGCACGCCCTCCATGCTCGTGGGGCCCACGTTGCTCCACCGACGTACTCCTTCCTCCTATATATACCTACGTACCCCCAAACTACCCGAGATGGAGCCAAAACCCTAATTCCACCGCCGTAACTTTCTGTATCCGTGAGATCCCATCTTGGGGCCTTTTATGGAGCTCCGCCGGAGGGGGCATCGATCACGTATGGCTTCTACATCAACACCATAGCCTCTCCGATGAAGTGTGAGTAGTTTACTTCAGACCTTCGGGTCCATAGTTATTAGCTAGATGGCTTCTTCTCCCTTTTTGGATCTCAATACAAAGTTCTCCCCCTTTCTTGTGGAGATCTATTTGATGTAATCTTCTTTTGCGGTGTGTTTGTTGAGATCGATGAATTGTGGGTTTATGATCAAGTTTATCTACAAACAATATTTGAATCTTCTCTAAATTCTTTTATGTATGATTGGTTATCTTTGCAAGTCTCTTCGAATTATCAGTTTGGTTTGGCCTACTAGATTGATCTTTCTTGCAATGGGAGAAGTGCTTAGCTTTGGGTTCAATCTTGCGGTGTCCTTTTCTAGTGACAGTAGGGGCAGCAAGGCACGTATTGTATTGTTGCCATCGAGGATAACAAGATGGGGTTTATATCATATTGCATGAGTTTATCCCTCTACATCATGTCACCTTGCTTAAAGGGTTACTCTGTTCTCTTGAACTTAATACTCTAGATGCATGCTGGATAGCGGTCAATGTGTGGAGTAATAGTAGTAGATGCAGGCAGGAGTCGGTCTACTTGTTTCAGATGTGATGCCTATATACATGATCATACCTAGATATTCTCATAACTATGCTCAATTCTGTCAATTGCTCAACAGTAATTTGTTCACCCACCATAGAATACTTATGCTCTCAAGAGAAGCCACTAGTGAAACATATGCCCCCCGGGTCTATTCTCCATCGTATTAATCTTCCAATACTTAGTTATTTATTTTGCCTTTTATTTTGCTTTGCATATTTATTTCTCTTTATCATAAAAATACCAAAAATATTATCTTATCATATCTATCAGATCTCACTGTCGTAAGTGACCGTGAAGGGATTGACAACCCCTTTATTGCTTTGGTTGCGAGGAGTTTATTTGTTTGTGTAGGTGCAAGGGACTCGTGCGTGGCCTCCTACGGGATTGATACCTTGGTTCTCAAAAACTGAGGGAAATACTTATGCTACTTTGCTGCATCACCCTTTCCTCTTCAAGGGAAAACCAACGCAGTGCTCAAGAGGTAGCAGGTCTACAAAGAATTACTTGGACCTCTTGTCGCACGTCTGCGCCGCCTTCCCTCGGTGAAAGGACTCCTTAACAGGAATAGCCTTTGGGTAGGTGAACAAAGCCGAACTCTGAAAGAGTCCGGAGATAACCACCTGTGGTGAAAGATAAAGAAAGTAGTTAGAAAAGAAAAGGAAAGGAGACTATGGGAGTGCTTGTAGGCCTGCCCGTGTTGTGCCTCCATCGATGACCGGGGTAATTTAAGTACATGATTATGTATGCACGGTACAAACTTTGCGAGTATATGAGGCGAACGATGGAGGCCGGACTGCTAATCCAGCTCTGAGATTGTTCGGTCCCATTTAATAGAGACCGGTGGCTTAATGGCCGACGAGATATGCGGCTTTATGAGGCCGCTTTGTACTTCAACTGTGGTAGCTGCAGTATGATCCTCTGTACTGGGGTAGTGTTCCGTATTTCCATTTATTATTATGACCCCGCGTGGACCGGGTATCTTATGTTTTGCGCGGGATTGTGGTACCGCATTAAAACGAGGAAAAGCTGTACGCCCAGAAGTGTGTGGTAACTACTGCGGAACGGGACAATATCAAAGGTCAAACCTTCGCTTTGGGAGTTGTTCGGTGAACCGAAAACGACTTCCAATGTGATGAAGCCCCTACAGTGGGCTTCTACGCCGGGTACTGCTCCCTTGAGGGTAGTTGTAGTGGGCTTGATTCTTGAAGGATCGATGCCCATTCTACGGACAGTGTCTTTGTATAGTAGATTAAGGTTACAGCCGCCATCCATAAGTACTTTCGTGAGATGGAATCCATCAATAATTGGGTTGATGATCAGAGCCGCCGAACCTTCGGGACAGATATGGTGAAATTTTGGGGGTAACGGCTCTATGTCGTATGCGTCCCGGGGTGCGCGCCTGTGGTCCCTTGTAGGGGTGTGCGTCATGTATACCATGTTTAGGGTTTTTAGTTTGGGGGGAAATTCCTTCTGACCCCGGTATTCGGCTGGCGAGTCTCTTTGTTATCGCTGTCACTGGGCGGCCCCTTGCCCTTGTGCTCGGCATTAAGCTTGCCGGCTTGTTTGAATACCCAACAACTTCTGTTGGTGTGAGTAGCTGGTTTATCGGGGGTGCCATGAATCTGGCAGGACTGATCCAGTATTTTGTCTAGATTGGATGGTCCATCTCTATTTGCATTGAATGGCTTTTTCCGTTGACCAGGATTGGATCCGCTGAATCCGGCGTTGCCGTCGTGTCTTGCGTTCTTTCATTGTTATTGCGACGCTTGTGTTTATTGCATCGCAGCTTGCCATTGCCGTCTCGGACTTCGGAAGTGCCCGGATCGCTGGCGTTGTTGATTCTACGAGCGAGCCAGCTGTCTTCTCCCGTGCAAAAGCGGGTCATTAGAGCGGTATGGGCTGCCATGGATTTTGGTTTTTCTTGACCAAGGTGGCGGGCAAGCCACTCATCCCGGATGTTGTGTTTGAAGGCCGCAAGGGCTTCGGCGTCCGGACAATTGACAATTTGGTTCTTTTTAATTAGGAACCAGAAAGTGCGTTAAGTCGACTAGAGGGGGAGTGAATATGCGATTTTTATGAATTCTTCACTGAGGAATTTCAGGGTGAGGAAATTCCTAAGCGAAGAACTACTTGCAGCGGAATAAGTACTCAGATGCATACATGACATAACATAAACATGGATATCATGATGAAATGAAAACAAACACAGAGTACAGAAAGCGTAAACACAGGATAAAATAGAATGAAGACAAACAGACTGAAGAAATTGAGCTGAGGAAATAGAGAAAGTCTTCAGTCAAAGTCTTTAAACAGATATGAACAAGCACACAACACAGAAATGAGGAAATGGAAGGGTTGAGGAAATGGAACCAGTTATCTCGGTGAAGACAATGATTTGGTAGACCAGTTCCAACTGCTGTGACAGTTGTACGTATGCTTAGGGCGGCTAGGTATTTAAACCTGGGGACACACAGTCCCGGACACACAGTCCTGAACACGCAGCTTAGGACACTTAGTCCTCACCGTATTCCCCTTGAGCTAAGGTCACACAGACCTCGCCCAATCACTCGTGGTAAGTCTTCAGGTGACTTCCAAACCTTCACAGACTTGGTCACTCGGCGATCCACAATTTCCTCTTGGATGCCCTAGACCATGACGCCTAACCGTCTGGAAGATGCACAGTCTTCAAAGGTAACAAGTGTCGGATCCACATAGGATCAATCTCTTTAGTGATGCTCAATCACTTTGGGTTTTAAGGTGTTTGGGTTTGAGTTTTCCTCACTTGATGATTTTCGCTCAAAGTCCTCGTAGGATGGGATGCTCTCAAGTGACAAGTGTCAGTTTCTCTCGGAGCAGCGAACTAGCTAGTGGTTGTAGGGGGTGGAGCAGCCCGACATGATAAGACATAAATGCCCTTCAATGATATGACTGTTAGGTGGAAGGATATTTTGGGACAGCTGGCGCGTAGCACAACAACGGTCGGAAATTTCACTAACAAATTCCTCAGGGCTATCATGTTCCTCACTTGTAGGCAATTCGCACTTGTGAATTCCTGACTCCTCAGTCAGAACAAATTCCTCAGAGACCAGAAGAGCTTCATCTCTGTCACTGAAGAAATTTGACTGAACTATATGAGATTTCCAATGGCTTCACTCGAAAGGATTGGTAGGTGTAGGATTTTGAGTTGAGCATCACATGGAAATTTTTCCTTAGTATTTCCTCAACCCTCTTTAACAGTACGGTGTTTCCTATGACTCAAGAAAGAGAAAAAGAAACTACAAAAACAAAAGTCTTCACACTTTATGTTCCTCGAATGAATACCAAGTCTTCAGGATCACACCAATTTCTTCACTTTCAAAGTCTTCAGAAAGTCTTCAGAAATCCAAAGTCTTCAGTCGAAGAACTTCATTTTTAGGGGTCGCCTTTCTCTGTAAATATCAAACTCCTCATAGACTTATAGACTTGTGCACACTCACAAATGCATCAGTCCCTTAACCTATAAGTCTTCAATACACCAAAATCACTAACGGGCACTAGATGCATTTACAGAACCTAGTCCAGAGCTTCCTGGCTGATTCTCCGGGCTGCTGGACGATGTGACTTAAGTCATCAGTATCTGGTAGCCGAACATATGTACCTTGGAAGTTATCGCGAAAGGTATCTTCCAGGTCTTCCCAGCTGCCAACAGAGTTCTCTGGAAGGTTGTTTAACCAGCGATGTGCTGGTCCCTTTAGTTTTAGTGGGAGGTATTTAATGGCATGGAGATCATCACCGCGGGCGATGTGGATATGGACAAGAAAATCTTCAATCCATACCACATGATCTGTTGTTTCCATCGTATGATTCGATATTCATGGGTTTAAACCCTTCTGGGAATTCGTGCTCCATTACTTCATCAGTGAAGCAGAGGGGGTGTGCGGCATCTCTATATCGGTCCAGGTCACGATGTATTTCGGATGGAGTCTATCTACGATTTTCGGCTCGGACGTAACTGTGCTTGCTATGTTCGGCTCGATAGCCGTCGTCGCATGTCGGGGCTGAAGGAAATATGCCCTAGAGGCAATAATACAGTTATTATTTATTTCCTTATATCATGATAAATGTTTATTATTCATGCTAGAATTGTATTAACCGGAAACATAATACATGTGTGAATACATAGACAAACAGAGTGTCACTAGTATGCCTCTACTTGACTAGCTCGTTAATCGAAGATGGTTATGTTTCCTAACCATGAACAAAAGAGTTGTTATTTGATTAATGGGATCACATCATTAGAAGAATGATGTGATTGACATGACCAATTCCATTAGCTTAGCACCCGATCGTTTAGTATGTTGCTATTGCTTTCTTCATGACTTATACATGTTCCTATGACTATGAGATTATGCAACTCCCGTTTGCCGGAGGAACACTTTGTGTGCTACCAAACGTCACAACGTAACTAGGTGATTATAAAGGAGCTCTACAGGTGTCTCCAAAGGTAAATGTTGGGTCGGCGTATTTCGAGATTAGGATTTGTCACTCCGATTGTCGGAGAGGTATCTCTGGGCCCTCTCGGTAATGCACATCACATAAGCCTTGCAAGCATTGCAACTAATGAGTTAGTTGCGAGATGATGTATTACGGAACGAGTAAAGAGACTTGTCGGTAACGAGATTGAACTAGGTATTGAGATACCGACGATCAAATCTTGGGCAAGTAACATACCGATGACAAAGGGAATAAAGTATGTTGTTATGCGGTCTGACCGATAAAGATCTTCGTAGAATATGTGGGAGCCAATATGAGCATCCAGGTTCCGCTATTGGTTATTGACCGGAGACGTGTCTCGGTCATGTCTACATTGTTCTCGAACCCGTAGGGTCCGCACGCTTAAGGTTTCGATGATAGTTACATTATGAGTATATGAGTTTTGATGTACCGAAGGAGTTCGGAGTCCCGGATGAGATCGGGGACATGACGAGGAGTCTCGAAATGGTCGAGACGTAAATATCGATATATTGGACGACTATATTCGGACATCGGAAATGTTCCGAGTTATTCGGGTATTTTCGGAGGTACCGGGGAGTTACGGGAATACGAAGAAGAAACAATGGGCCTTAATGGGCCTTAGTGGAAAGGACCAGGAGGTGGGGCACGCCCCTCCCAAGCCCAGTCCGAATTGGACAAGGGGTTTGGGGCGCGGCCCCTCTCTCCCTTCCTTCCCCTCTTCCCCCTTTTTCGCCTTCTCCTAGTTGGACTAGGAAAGGTGGAAACCTACTCCAACTAGGAGTAGGAATCCTACTCCTCCTTGGCGCGCCCACAAGGGCCGGCCGGCCTCCCCCTTGCTCCTTTATATACGGGGGCAGGGGGAACCCCATAGACACACAAGTTGATCCACGTGATCATATTCTTAGCCGTGTGCGGTGCCCCCTTCCACCATAATCCTCGATAATATTGTAGCGGTGCTTAGGCAAAGCCCTGCGACGGTAGTACATCAAGATCGTCACCACACCGTCGTGCTGACGGAACTCTTCCCCGACACTTTGCTGGATCGGAGTCCGGGGATCGTCATCGAGCTGAACGTGTGCTAGAACTCGGAGGTGCCGTAGTTTCGGTGCTTGATCAGTCGGGCCGTGAAGACGTACGACTACATCAACCGCGTTGTGCTAACGCTTCTGCTGTCGGTCTACAAGGGTACATAGATCACACTCTTCCCTCGTTGCTATGCATCACCATGATCTTGCATGTGCGTAGGAATTTTTTTGAAATTACTATGTTACCCAACAGTGGTATCAGAGCCTAGGTTTTATGTGTTGATGTTATATGCACGAGTAGAACACAAGTGAGTTGTGGGCGATATAAGTCATACTGCTTACCATCATGTCATACTTTGGTTCGGCGGTATTGTTGGACGAAGCGGCCCGGACCGACATTACGCGTACGCTTACGCGAGACCGGTTCTCCCGACGTGCTTTGCACAAAGGTGGCTAGCGGGTGACAGTTTCTCCAACTTTAGTTGAACCGAGTGTGGCTACGCTCGGTCCTTGCGAAGGTTAAAACAGCACCAACTTGACAAACTATCGTTGTGGTTTTGATGCATAGGTAAGATTGGTTCTTGATTAAGCCCGTAGCAGCCACGTAAAACTTGCAACAACAATGTAGAGGACGTCTAACTTGTTTTTGCAGGGCATGTTGTGATGTGATATGGTCAAGACATGATGCTAAATTTTATTGTATGAGATGATCATGTTTTGTAACCAAGTTATCGGCAATGGCAGGAGCCATATGGTTGTCGCTTTATTGTATGCAATGCAATTGCGCTGTAATGCTTTACGTTATCACTAAGCGGTAGCGATAGTCGTGGAAGCATAAGATTGGCGAGACGACAACGATGCTACGATGGTGATCAAGGTGTCGCGCCGGTGACGATGGTGATCACGATGGTGCTTCGAAGATGGAGATCACAAGCACAAGATGATGATGGCCATATCATATCACTTATATTGATTGCATGTGATGTTTATCTTTTATGCATCTTATCTTGCTTTGATTGACGGTAGCATTTTAAGATGATCTCTCACTAATTATCAAGAAGTGTTCTCCCTGAGTATGCACCGTTGCGAAAGTTCTTTGTGCTGAGACACCACGTGATGATCGGGTGTGATAGGCTCTACGTTCAAATACAACGGGTGCAAAACAGTTGCACACACAGAATACTCAGGTTATACTTAACGAGCCAAGCATATACAGATATGGCCTCGGAACACGGAGACCGAAAGGTCGAGCGTGAATCATATAGTAGATATGATCAACATAGTGATGTTCACCAATGAAACTACTCCATCTCACGTGATGATCGGACATGGTTTAGTTGATTTGGATCACGTGATCACTTAGAGGATTAGAGGGATGTCTATCTAAGTGGGAGTTCTTAAGTAATATGATTAAATTGAACTTAAATTTATCATGAACTTAGTACTGGTAGTATTTTGCAAATTATGTTGTAGATCAATAGCTCGCGTTGTTGCTTCCCTGTGTTTATTTTGATATGTTCCTAGAGAAAATTGTGTTGAAAGATGTTAGTAGCAATGATGCGGATTGGATCCGTGATCTGAGGTTTATCCTCATTGCTGCACAGAAGAATTATGTCCTTGATGCACCGCTAGGTGACAGACCTATTGCAGGAGCAGATGCAGACGTTATGAACGTTTGGCTAGCTCAATATGATGACTAATTGATAGTTTAGTGCACCATGCTTAATGGCTTAGAATCGGGACTTCAAAGACGTTTTGAACGTCATGGACCATATGAGATGTTCCAGGAGTTGAAGTTAATATTTCAAGAAAATACTCGAGTTGAGAGATATGAAGTCTCCAACAAGTTCTATAGCTAAAAGATGGAGGAGAATCGCTCAACTAGTGAGCATGTGCTCAGATTGTCTGGGTACTACAATCGCTTGAATCAAGTGGGAGTTAATCTTCCAGATAAGATAGTGATTGACAGAATTCTCTAGTCACCATCACCAAGTTAGTAGAACTTCGTGATGAACTATAATATGCAAGGGATAACGGAAAAAACTCCCAAGCTCTTCGTGATGCTGAAATCAACGAAGGTAGAAATCAAGAAAAACATCAAGTGTTGATGGTTGACAAGACCACTAGTTTCAAGAAAAGGGCAAAGGGAAGAAGGGGAACTTCAATAAGAATGGCAAGCAAGTTGCTGCTCAAGTGAAGAAGCCCAAGTCTGATCCTAAGCCTGAGACTAAGTGCTTCTACTACAAAGGGATTGGTCACTGGAAGCAGAACTACCCCAAGTGATTGGCGGATAAAAAGGATGGCAAAGTGAACATAAGTATATTTGATATACATGTTATTGATGTGTACTTTACTAGTGTTTATAGCAACCCCTCAGTATTTGATACTAGTTCAGTTGCTAAGATTAGTAACTCGAAATGGGAGTTGCAGAATAAACAGAGACTAGTTAAGGGTGAAGTAACGACGTGTGTTGGAAGTGGTTCCAAAATTGATATGATCATCATCGCACACTCCCTATACTTTCGGGATTAGTGTTGAACCTAAATAAGTGTTATTTGGTGTTTGCGTTGAGCATGAATATGATTTGATCATGTTTATTGTAATACGGTTATTCATTTAAGTAAGAGAATAAATTGTTGTTCTGTTTACATGAATAAAACCTTATATGGTTACACACCCAATGAAAATAGTTCGTTGGATCTCGATCGTAGTGATACACATAAACATAATATTGAAACCAAAAGATGCAAAGTTAATAATGATAGTGCAAACTTATTTGTGGCACTGTCGTTTAGGTCATATTGGTGTAAAGCGCATGAAGAAACTCCATACTAATGGGCTTTTGGAATCACTTGATTATTAATCAGTTGATTCTTGCGAACCATGCCTCATGGGCAAGATGACTAAGACTCCGTTCTTCGGAACAATGGAGCGAGCAACAGATTTGCTGGAAATCATACATACTGATGTATCTGCTTCGATGAATATTGAGGCTCGCGACAGGTATCATTATTTTCTGTTCTTCACAGATAATTTGAGCAGATGTGAGTATATCTACTTGATGAAACATAAGTTTGAAACACTTGAAAAGTTCAAAGAATTTCAGAGTGAAGTGGAAAATCATCGTAACAAGAAAATAAAGTTTCTACGATCTGATCGTGGAGAAGAGTATTTGAATTACGAGTTTGGTCTTCAGTTAAAACAATGTGAAATAGTTTCACTACTCACGCCACCTGGAACACCAAAGTGTAATGGTGTGTTCGAACGTCGTAATCGTACTTTATTTGATATGGTGCGATCTATGATGTCTCTTACAGATTTACCGCTATTGTTTTGGGGTTATGCATTAGAGACAGCTACATTCACGTTAAATAGGGCACCATCTAAATCCGTTTGAGATGACACCGTATGAACTATGGTTTAGCAAGAAACCTAAGCTGTCGTTTCTTAAAGTTTGAGGTTGCAATGCTTATGTGAAGAAGTTTCAACTTGATAAGCTCAAACTTAAATTGGAGAAGTGCGTCTTCATAGGATATCCAAAGGAAACTATTGGATAAACCTTCTATCACAGATCCGAAGGCAAGACTTTTTTTGCTAAATTTGGAAACTTTCTAGAGAAGGAGTTTCTCTCGAAAGAAGTGAGTAGGAGGAAAGTAGAAAACTTGATAAGGTAATTGTACCTTCTCCCTTATTGGAAAGTAGTTCATCACAGAAATCTGTTCTTGTGACTACTACACCAATTAGTGAGGAAGCTAATGATGTTGATCATGTAACTTCAGATCAAGTTACTACCGAATCTCGTAGGTAAACCAGAGTGAGATCCGCACTAGAGTGGTACGGTAATCCTGTTCTGGAAGTCATGTTACTAGACCATGACGAACTTGTGAACTATGAGGAAGCGATGATGAGCCCAGATTCCGCGAAATGGTTTGAGGCCATGAAATCTGAGATATGATCCATGTATGAGAACAAAGTATGGACTTTGATGGATTTGCCTAATGATCGGCAAGCCATAGAAAATAAATGGATCTTCAAGAGGAAGACGGACGCTGATAGTAGTGTTACTATCTACAAAGCTAGACTTATCGAAAAAGGTTTTTGACAAAGTTCAAGGTGTTGACTACGATGAAATTTTCTCACTCGTAGCGATGCTTAAGTCTGTCCAAATCATGTTAGCAATTGCCGCATTTTTATGAAATCTGGCAAATGGATAAACAAAACTACATTCCTTAATGGATTTAAAGAAGAGTTGTATATGATGCAACCAGAAGGTTTTGTCAATCCTAAAGGTGCTAACAAAATATGCAAGCTCCAGAGATCCATCTATGGACTGGTGCAAGCATCTCGGAGTTGGAATATACGCTTTGATAAGTTAATCAAAGCATATAGTTTTATACAAACTTGCGGTGAAGCCTGTATTTACAAGAAAGTGAGTGGGAGCACTACAACATTTCTGATAAGTATATGTGTATGACATATTCTTGATCGGAAATAATGTAGGATTATTTTGCAAAGCATAAAGGAGTGTTTAAAAGGATTTTTTCACAGAAAACCTTGGTGAAGCTGCTTACATATTGAGCATCAAGATCTATAGAGATAGATCAAGATACTTGATAAGTTTTTTTCAATAAGTACATACCTTGACAAGATTTTGATGTAGTTCAAAATGGAACAGTCAAAGAAAGAATTCTTGCCTGTGTTACAAGGTGTGAAATTGAGTAAGGCTCAAAACGCGACCACGGCAGAAAATAGAATGAGAATGAAAGTCATTCCCTATGCCTCAGCCATAGGTTCTATAAAGTATGCCATGCTGTGTACCAGATCTATTGTATACCCTACACTGTGTTAAGCAAGGGAGTACAATAGTGATCTAAGAATAGATCACTGGACAGCTGTCAAAAATATCCTTAGTGGAATATTTCTCAATTATGGAGGTGATAAAAAGGTTCGTCCTAAAAAGTTACGTCGATGCAAGTTTTGACACAGATCTGGATGACTCTAAGTCTTGATCTAGATACATATTGAAAGTGGGAGCAATTAGCTAGAGTAGCTCCGTGCAGAGCATTGTAGACATAGAATTCGCAAAATACTTACGGATCTGTATGTGACAGACCCATTGACTAAAATTATCTCACAAGCAAAACATGATCACACCTTAGTACTCTTTGGGTGTTAATCACATAAACGATGTGAACTAGATTACTGACTCTAGTAAACCCTTTGGGTATAGGTCACATGACAATGTGAACTATGGGTGTTATGGTGATGTGAACTATTAGTGTTGAATCACATGGCGATGTGAACTAGATTATTGACTCTAGTGCAAGTGGGAGACTGAAGGAAATATGCCCTAGAGGCAATAATAAAGTTATTATTTATTTCCTTATATCATGATAAATGTTTATTATTCATGCTAGAATTGTATTAACCGGAAACATAATACATGTGTGAATACATAGACAAACAGAGTGTCACTAGTATGCCTCTACTTGACTAGCTCGTTAATCGAAGATGGTTATGTTTCCTAACCATGAACAAAAGAGTTTTTATTCGATTAACAGGATCACATCATTAGAAGAATGATGTGATTGACATGACCCATTCCATTAGCTTAGCACCCGATCGTTTAGTATGTTGCTATTTCTTTCTTCATGACTTATACATGTTCCTATGACTATGAGATTATGCAACTCCCGTTTGCCGGAGGAACACTTTGTGTGCTACCAAACGTCACAACAT
The DNA here is from genome assembly GCF_003073215.2 of Triticum urartu. Lineage (NCBI taxonomy): Eukaryota > Viridiplantae > Streptophyta > Magnoliopsida > Poales > Poaceae > Triticum > Triticum urartu. The sequence goes on from NC_053025.1 coordinate 586,300,694, forward strand.
AACTGGGTGATTATAAAGGGGCTCTACAGGTGTCTCCAAAGGTACATGTTGGGTTGGCGTATTTCGAGATTAGGATTTGTCACTCCTATTGTCGGAGAGGTATCTCTGGGCCCTCTCGGTAATGCACATCACATAAGCCTTGCAAGCATTGCAACTAATGAGTTAGTTGCAAGATGATGTATTACAGAACGAGTAAAGAGACTTGCCGGTAACGAGATTGAACTAGGTATTGAGATACCGACGATCAAATCTCAGGCAAGTAACATACCGATGACAAAGGGAATAAAGTATGTTGTTATGCGTTCTGACCAATAAAGATCTTCGTAGAATATGTGGGAGCCAATATGAGCATCCAGGTTCCGCTATTGGTTATTGACCGGAGACGTGTCTCGATCATGTCTACATTGTTCTCGAACCCGTAGGATCCGCACGCTTAAGGTTTCGATGACAGTTATATTATGAGTTTATGAGTTTTGATGTACCGAAGGAGTTCGGAGTCCCGGATGAGATCGGGGACATGACTAGGAGTCTCGAAATGGTCGAGACGTAAAGATCGATATATTGGACGACTATATTCGGACATCGGAAAGGTTCCGAGTGATTCGTGTATTTTTGGAGGTACGGGGGAGTTACGGGAATACGAGGAAGAAGAAATGGGCCTTAATGGGCCTTAGTGGAAAGGACCAGGAGGTGGCGCGCACCCCTCCCAAGCCCAGTCCGAATTGGACAAGGGGTTTGGGGTGCGGCCCCTCTCTCCCTTCTTTCCCTCTTCCCCCTTTTCCCCCTTCTCCTAGTTGGACTAGGAAAGGTGGAAACCTACTCCAACTAGGAGTAGGAATCCTACTCCTCCTTGGCGTGCCCACAAGGGCCGGCCGGCCTCCCCCTTGCTCCTTTATATACGGGGGCAGGGGGCACCCCATAGACACACAAGTTGATCCATGTGATCATATTCTTACCTGTGTGCGGTGCCCCCTTCCACCATAATCCTTGATAATATTGTAGCGGTGCTTAGGCGAAGCCCTGCGACGGTAGTACACCAAGATCGTCACCACGCCATCGTGCTGACGGAACTCTTCCCCGACACTTTGCTGGATCGGAGTCCGGGGATCGTCATCGAGCTGAACGTGTGCTAGAACTCGGAGGTGCCGTTGTTTCGGTGCTTGATCGGTCGGGCCGTGAAGACGTACGACTACATCAACCGCGTTGTGCTAACGCTTCCGCTGTTGGTCTACAAGGGTACGTAGATCACACTCTTCCCTCGTTGCTATGCATCACCATGATCTTGCGTGTGCGTAGGAATTTTTTTGAAATTACTACGTTCCCCAACAGGGGCACGCCCCCATGAGCCATAGATCGATCTGGCCGGACCTGCTTTATTCTTCAGGCCCTGCCGGAGATCATATGTGTATCCATGAGCAGTGTTGTCTCTGTCTTTACGGCAAGGTGGTACGGGCTGGTGTTCGGCTTGGGTTGCCGGTTTGTCCCGACCACGTGGTGGTCGATCAGACACATTGTGCGCTGATGGCATGAGCTCCAACGCCTCGTCATCGAATTGAGGTAGTAATTTGCACTTCAGGTAACTTTTGAGTGGTCGCGTGAGGTCGTACTCCTTGGCTTCCAGGACATTAGTCCATCTGTCATTGAGCAGGTCTTGATCAGCTTGAAGTTGTTGCTTCTTCTTTTTCAGGCTCCTTGCAGTGGCTATTAACCGGCGCTTTAAGCACTCCTACTCGAGAGGTTCCTCAGGCAAGATAAAATCCTCGTTGCCGAGGCTCACCTCATCCTCGGAGAGTGGAAGATAATTGATGTCCTCCGAGTCTTCATGCGCGGCGTGTTCATCAGGGCTGACTCGCCCATCTTCCCATTCATCTTTTTCGGAAGTTGCGTCAACGGGGTCTTCATTGTCTTTGGCACCGTCCGGAGTGTTATCTTCTCATGTGCTGGTGTTGCTGCCTTTGCTGTGGCGTGATTTAGAGCGGTGCCGCTGACGTCGGTGTTTTGGTTGTATCTCAGGAGGTTTATCCTCAACTGGATCTTCCTTGTCATCGCCACTATTCTCTTTTGGTGCATCTACCATGTATACATCATATGAGGAGGTGGCCGTCCATCGTCCGGTGAATGGTGGGTTTTCGGCCTGCTCCTCTCCAGCATCGTCGTCCATACCGTCAATGTCTTCGGAGCCGTAATCAAGCATGTCGGTTAAGTCTTCAACATTGGCTATTAAGTGGGTGGGGGGTAGGAAGTGAAATTCTCCGTTGCCAGCCTCCAGCTCAAACCGGATATAATTCGGCTGAGAGTCCCCCGCTAAGGAGAGTGTTTTTAATGAGTTTAGCACGTTGCCTAAGGGCGAGTGCCAAAAGATGTCAGCGGATCTGAATTCGACGATCGATGCCTGATCAACCTCGTCGTGCACGGACGCATATGGTTCGGGGCTTGTAGCCGGAAACAGGTCTGAGGTTCCGGTGACACGGATCCCACTCGAAGTTGGGTCAGTGTGTGGCTCTGACACCGCTGAGTCTGCGGTTTCCGTGGGGGGTTGAGCCTCCCGTCCTCGGATGGTGCAATCTGCTCCGGATCTAGGGCCAGAGCTGTTACAAGCGCTATCCCCTGGGCATGGTCTGATGACAGATTTAAGTCATGTTCATCATGGCGACAGGGAGCGGCTAGCATGGTCCCAAATCCGTCGAAGATCAAGTCTCCGTAGATATCCGCGACGTAGTTCAAGCTTCCAAATCTGACCTGACGTCCAGGGGCATAGCTATCGATCTGCTCTAGATGGCCACGCGAGTTGGCCCGCAATGCGAAGCCGCCGAATACGAAGATCTGTCCAGGGAGGAAGGTTTCTCCCTGGACGACATTGTTGTAGATGATTGACGGGGCCATCGAACCTCCTGACGACGAAACGGTGGAACTCTCAATGTAAGCACAAATGTCGGTGTCAAAACCGGCAGATCTCAGGTAGGGGGTCTTGAACTGTGCGTCTAAGGTTGATGGTAACAGGAGACAGGGAACACAATGTTTACCCAGGTTCGGGCCCTCTCGATGGAGGTAAAACCCTACGTCCTGCTAGATTAATATTGATGAGTATGGGGGTTACAAGAGTTGATCTACCACGAGATCGTAATGGCTAAAACCCTAGAAGTCTAGCCTATCTGATTATGATCGTATCTATGGATTAAGCCCTCCAGTTTATATAGACACCAGAGGGGACTAGGGTTATACAAAGTCGATTACAGAGAAAAGAATCTTCATATCTGAACGCCAAGCTTGCCATCCACGCCAAGGAGAGTCCCATCCGGACACGGGTGAGAGTCTTCGGTCTTGTATCTTCGTAGCCCATCAGTCCGGCCCATGTCCAACAGGCCGGATGCCCAAGGAACCCTTTGTCCAGGACTCCCTCATAGGGCAAGTGGATGGCTTCCTCCATCATGGAGGAGAAGATCACAGAGCTCCAGGAAGCGGGGTACTTGGCCCAGGAAATCACCCGCCGGCTTCCGGCCAAGGGGAAGATCGTCCCCACCCCGGAGCCCAACGAGAGGGTGGTATTCACCCCCACTTCATCCGTGGGTTAGGATTTCCCCTCCACCCCTTCATCCACAGACTCATGTTCTACTACGGGCCAGATTTCCACGATCTTGACCCAAATTCTTTCCTCAACATCTCGACATTCATTGTCGTGTGCGAGGCCTTCCTCTGCATCCCACCCCACTTCGGATTATGGCTAAAGATCTTCAATGTGAAGCCGAAAGTGGTGGATGGTCAACATGCAGAGTGCGGAGGTGCCATGATGAGAAAACTGTCCAACGTCACATGGCCCACTACCACCTTTGTGGAGACCGTCAAAGGGTGGCAGCAGCAGTGATTCTATGTCACAAACCCCCGCGACACCACCTGGGCCGCGTCTCCCGAATTCAAGTCCGGGCCCCCAATGCGGCTTACCTCCTGACTAAACAAGGGCCTGGACTGGGTGTCGTCAAACGAGGTGTCAGTGCTGCAGACGCGCATCAAGGGCATGGTGGACAAGAACATCAAGCTCGTCAATGTGATCCAGGTGATGCTTTTTCACCGGATCCTTCCTTGCCAAAGCCGGACCTGCCATTTGTGGGAGTTCGATCCGACCAAGCACCAGACCTTGCAGTAGTTCTTCGGCTCCACACACGAAGGTATCTGGAAGGTGGTTTTCAAGGCCAATTACTCATGGCCGAAGACGACCAAGGACCGCGGATACAACCGACTCATCCAGCCAGTCGGGTAAGTTCTTAATACTTCAAGGTGTATCTCTTCCTATGCATTCAAGGAAGATGTCTAAGCTTCTCCTTTTGTCTTTTCAGTGCTGGATAAAGAGGGTGGGGCGGATCCAGTGTCCAGCTCCGCTGCCCGAAAACCCAGCTATCCCACTTCTGGTGAAGATGCTGGTTCCGGCGCCCTACAAGGCACCGGAGAAGAAGGCCAAGAAGAAGGGCCAGGAGACAAGAAGCAGCCTCCGCCGTAAAGGCACTTTGGACGCAACATCCAAAGATGCCGAAACCCACTCCACCCCGCTGAGAACGAGGAGGAGGAGGAAAGCAATTCTCCCCCCGAGGGGGGAAGGAAGAAAAGGGCGGCCTCCACGGATCTGGAGGCAGGGGCAGAGGCGTCCAAGAAAGGTAGGGTCTCCCTTGCGGACAATTCTGAATCGGACACCAATAGCATCCCTGAGTGGCATCCCTGGGAGAAGCCCCTATCCGGATCGTAAGTACCCAAAGGCACTTACGCACATATATATCCAGCTCCTTTACTTTGTGGCTTTAACACATTGAATCATGCGATGTAGTCCGGCTCTCGTCCACCTCCAGCGAACCTCATCTTCGGGGAATTCGCTGGATCCAAATGTGATGGACAGCGGGTCGCCTCCGCCGGCCTCCTCCCCCAAGACTATGAACGACGCCGAAGTGTTGTCCCGAAGGACCCTCCCAGGCCAGGGAGAGGTATAGGAGGCCGTCAAGGTGGCGCCAGAGGATGATACCTCGGCCGCCGGACACATGGGGGAGCAGACCCCCTCGAAACTGGCGATGGGGGCTATACCCAATTCGGCCCGCAGCCGAATACTATTCCGGAGGCCCGTACGGGTCCAGAGTCAAGTAAGCAGCCTCCGTCGAAAGAAGGAGGTGCACCTATTTTGCCGGTGACCTCTTTCTATCCAGAGGTACCGGATACTCTAATGGAAGCGCGTCAAGGTGCTTCCATTGTAGAAGAACACCGTATCCTTATGGGTACGGTGGTTGAGAGGGTTCAGTCTGCTAAGAGTGGACTGACCGAAGCCTGCGCCAGCCTTCTAACAGGCTTTGAGGTATGTGACGTAATTATGTAAAAAGAATGCCGTAGTACAGACAGTAGCCCCTGAGACTCTGTCTGGTGTTTGAAAAGAAAGGCCGGACAGAGGATCGAATAATTTTCGCAGGAGACTACTCATATATGTCTATGAGAATAAGCAGGCGTCGATGCTGGCTGCGACTTCCCATTCTGCCGAAGTCTCCAAACTGAAATAGAGTCTGGAGCAGGCTGATGAAGAGCTCGGCCGTGTCAAAAAACAACTAGAGGACAAGCAAGGTATGCAATGGCCTATTCAGATCTAAAATGATATGAATTGTTTTTGTTGATTATGTTATTATGATGTTTCATAGGAACTGCGGCTGAGGTGGAGTCCCTCAAGAACACGCTGGCCGAGGCCAGAAGAAAGCGGAGAAGGAACAAGCCGCCCGCAAAAAACATGAGTCAAGGGTCGGGGAGGTTTAGTAGGAGCTCAAGGACAGCATAAAGAAATGCGAGTCCTTGGAGCACAAGGTTGCGGACCAAGAGTCCGAACTTGATAAGGCCTGCCAAAGTGCACAAGAGGCCCGGGTTGAAGCCCAGGGTGCCCTCCGGGAAATCCAGGAGGCCAAGAAGATTGCGGCTGGTAAGGCCTTTATTTTGCAGAGCAAATTTGTGAAGGAAAGGTACCTCTTACTGACCCCGGATTTGGAGTTCTCCAGTAGCGTTTGCAGATCTGCCTCGCAGTGTTGCTAATGCTACGGAGTTCTTCTGAGCCAAAGAGGGGAGCTCAATGGAGAAGCAATTCTGGTCGCAATACCTTGCGGCAGAGCATTCGGTGCCCCTTAGCGATCAGCTGAAACAACTGACCGAACTGCATAGGGTGGCCGGATTGACCATGAAGGATTTGATAATCCGTCTATGGCCTGCCGAAGCCATGGCCAGCAGCCACTTCAGGCTCGTGAAGCGGCTGGTCGATGCATGCCCTCGGCTTGATGCCATAAAGCGGTTGGTCTATATTGAAGGTGCGCGGATGGCCTTCACCCGTGTCAAGGTACAGTGGGCGAAGATGGACGCTGTCAAGCTTGTGACCGGGGGACCTCCTGTGGGAAAAGAGCACCGCACGCCCGAGCGGTATTTTGATTATCCTGGAAGGATCCCGCATTGTAGAGGGCCAGTGTGCGAAGGATATTATATTTGAATGAATGTATTCATGTTATCCGGTCCTGTATTATGGAACAAAGCCTATATGTAATATATTTTTTGTTTTTTTGAAAATATTTCCTCCTGTGTGGCCGTTTTATTAAATTTAAGAGTTGGCCAGTCGACGGCTTCAACCCCCACATAGGTAGTACGGGGGTGTTCGGGTTGGAACCTAAACACACTTGACCCAAGAGTTTGGTCCTTGAAGGAGGTGTTTAGTGCAGCGAACCAGGCAATCAGACTATGTGGCTTTATCACCCTCACTTAGCCGTAGGAGTTTAACAATAGGAGTGTAGGCATAGCCCCTAGTTAGTATTTGTTTATCCAGACTAGGGCGCTGTAGACACCTGATCGGGTGGAGGCCGATCCATCGCTTGATGCAGAAACAATCGCAAGAGATTTATGTTTAGCCACCGAATAGCTGACCAGCTCTCGCCGCATCATGACAGTCAGTTTTTGGCTTTCTCTACTGAGGTGTTTATCTGGATAAACTAGAAACACAATCGTAGTAGTTCTCCCTTTACTGCCCTAGCCGATAAGAAGGAACATAAGGTAGCAAGCACAGGAGCCGGGCAACCCAACTATTGACCAAAGACATGATTCAGAGCTGATGCATATAATGCTATATTCCGGGCGCCGAATTATACTGCAAAAAGTCTTCGGACTTGTTGCAAATGTATGGAGTGCAATGGAGCCCCTGGCGAGTTAAGTCGTACCAAAATGTACGGGTGCAATCGATAAAAATAGTGAAAAATAAAATGAAGGAGTAAGCCAGTGCCACATATGTTGGGCCGCAAACTATTTCCATTATAATCTGATTGATACATTAAAGCGTATTTGTACAAATAATGCAATAAGCGACAGGGCTATTTAACATGCCGAGACCAAGTGGAAGCTGCGTGCGGGTCCTGAAAACAGGCAAAGTGATCGTAAAGAAGATCATCTAGATATCCTACCGCACGTCTATGTTGCTTGCCTCCTTGGTATGTTTATCCTTCGAAAGGATCGATGATCAGGCCGTCGCGAGGGACCTGCGGAAAAGAAACCTGAAAGGGATAGAAAGAAAAGGGAAAGTATGAGTGCCCCTATAAGGTCGAGCTGTATTGTGGACCGTCATCGAGTTATGCCTCCGTCTTTGCCCATGGTATTTTTAGTGCGTAGTTATGTACGCGCGGTACGTACGCCGCATTCGGTCGGGACTGAGAAGGATGCCGAATTGCTAGTCGAACTCCTGACGAGTAGGACTGTCATGCTGCGGAGTAATCCGGACTCGTTTAATAGTGTCCGGGGGCTTGGCCGCTGAATTGATGTTCTGGTTGATAAGGCCGCCCTGTACTTCCGCTGCCAGGGCCGCGGTGTGCTCGTCGGTACAAAGGGAGCGTTCCATGTTTCCGTTAACTGTTATGACACCGCGTGGCCCGGGCATCTTGAGTTTGAGATAGGCATAGTTCGACACCGTATTGAAGCGAGCAAATGCGGTTCATCCGAGCAGTGCATGATAGCCACTACAGAAGGGGACGATGTCGAAGATCAAGTCTTCGCTTCGGAAGTTGTCCGGTGATCCAAAGACGACTTCCAATGTGATTGAGCCCGTGCAATGGGCCTCTACACCTGGTATTACTCCTTTAAAGGTAGTTTTTGTGGGCTTGATCCTTGACGGATCGATGCTCATCTTGCGGACTGTGTCCTGATAGAGCAGGTTAAGGCTGCTACCACCGTCCATGAGGACTCGCGTGAGGTGGAATCCATCAATGATTGGGTCGAGGACTAGTGCGGCTGAGCCGCCGTGACGAATACTGATCGGATGGTCCCTGGGATCGAAGGTGATCGGGAAAGATGACCATGGATTGAATTTTAGGGCGACTGGCTCTATTGCATAAACGTCCCTGAGCGCTCATTTGTGCTCCCTCTTAGGGATATGAGTAACGTATATCATGTTCACCGTTTTGACTTGGGGGGGAATTTCTTCTGTCCCCCTGTGTTCAGTGGAGGGGGCTCCATGTCTTTGTCCTCACTTGGCGACCCCTTCTCCTTATTCTCGGTATTTAACTTACCGGCCTATTTAAAGACCCAACAGCTTCTGTTGGTATAATTGGCGAGTTTATCGGTGGTGCCATGGATCTGACATGGTCGATCGAGTATTCGGTCCAAGCTGGATGAGCCCGGATTACTTCTTTTAAACGGCTTCTCCCGCTGACCAGAGTTGGAGCCACTGAATCCGGCGTTGACCGCCGTGTCATCGATATTGTCACTGTTGTTTCGACGCTTGTGCCTGTTGCGTCGGGGCTTGTCGTTGCTATTTCTGGCTTCAGAGGGGCCAGGTTCGCTTGCACTATTGCTGCTATGGGCTAGCCAACTATCTTCGCCTGCGCAAAAGCGAGTCATAAGTGTCGTGAGGGCTAGCATGGACTTCGGTTTTTCTAGGCCAAGGTGTCGGGCGAGCCATTCGTCGCGAATGCTACGCTTAAAGGCCGCTAGGGCTTCAGTGTCGGGTGGTTGGTGTGACATATGCCAATGGATGGCTTATCATTGTGGGAGCCAATAAAACATCGCCGGTGCCTGGAAACGGGATAAGGCGAAGACATGCACGCCGGCGAATCTTACCCAGCTTCAGGGCTCTCCGTGGAGATAACACCCCTAATGTGCTCTGCGGGGTCTCCGCATGATCACTAGCTCGATGGGTAGCTACAGAATACTCCTTGAGCTGTTCTGTGAAAGGCTGAAGGTGGGCAAGGGCAGCCCGCTCCTCTTCTCCTTGTGGTGTCTAAAACTATCGAAAAGAGAGAGCGTCCCCATTGCATGGGTTCCCCAGGGGGTTTATATAGGCCTACCCCCAGGGGTACAATGGTAATCCGGCTGGGCGTGGGCCCCAGCCATCTGCGTCTACGCTGGCCGGCTTCTCCGCCAACCGATGGGCCCACCGCTTGGTGGGCCCCGCCGGCTGCCGGCCTTCTGGTCGACAGGTTGGCCCCACCGCTCGGGAGTCTTGTCGGAGGCTGGTTACTGTTGCCTTGCCTCTAGTGACGATGGCTTTGTCGTGGTAAGCATGGCTACAGTGCCGCCACGAGGCAGCTCATCACTGTAGCCTTACCTTCTCTTGTCTGCTTAATGAAGCACCTCCTTGGAGGGAGAGAGCTGGCCGGCTATTGGAAGCCGGCCATACCGCTGGCCGACTGTGGGAAGCCTGGCCGCCTTTGGGATCTCCCTGACCGAGGGGGCCCGCCACCCACGGGTCGTACTGGCGGCTCGCCGTGGGTGACGTCACGATCATCATGGCAACAGTGCCGCGCCGGACGGGCGATGGCCGCCTCGTACGGTGAACTGTGGCCATGCGTGCACCGGGATTCGGGGGTGGCAGGCTTTACTGTAGCCATGCCCCGTCTTGTCGCCGTTATGTGGGTGCAGACTCTGAGGGCGAGATCATAGCCGCCTGCTGAGGGGCCGGCTCCTGGGAGTCGGCCTTCTCGGGGTATTGTTTCTCAAGGATTTCAGGGCTGGGCCGCCTTGGTGCAGCCGGCTTGAGAGGTAGCCGGCTGGGGGAAGGCGGCCCCATGTCTTGGACGCTTGGAGGCTTGATCGGCCCATAATTTTTCTGAAGTACCAGGGGAAGCCGGCTAGGCTACCCGTGGTCATTTACTCCGACAGTAGTCCCCGAAGCTGGTTGGGCTCCGAGGCAGAAAAAAGAAAAAGGAGCTCAATCAGCTTCCTATCTTGAGGAGCCGGGAACTAGGAGCCGGTTTCGACTAGGCGTGCCGTCTCCTAGAGATCTCGAAGTTTGAAGGCGGGTGCCAGTCGACGCGCGAGTCCGGCTGCAAGCTGACCGTTCGTTGCCAGCGCGCCACGTCGCACCCTTCGGCTGGAGGAGCCTGCCAGCCCACGCGCGCGACGGGACGCCGCAGTCTGGGGCCCGCCACTACAGGACCTCGGCCCATGTGCGGATCTTCTGCGGCCCGGGTGGACCGCGCATGCCCCAGCGGCGGTTTCTTCACGCTGTGATGGCGCAATAATCGCGGGGCGTGGGGGAGTGGGTGTAGTTAATCCCACATCCCCCCACGTCCTGCCTCCTTGGCTTCGCCGCACGAGGCTATAAGTAGGGGGAGAGGAGGGGAGCACCAAACGCTCACGCGCTCTCCCTCACTCTACCCCCTCCTTCTTCCTCCTCTCCGCCACGACAGCTACCTGCCGCCGCTCGGCCTTCCCGCCAATCTTCTTTGCTTGCCGTTACTTCGTCGCAGCTGGGTCGTGCGCCCTCCTTTCGCCGCACCTTTCTCGTCGCCGTGCCGTCCCCATGGCGTTGTCGAGCTCCTGGGATGGCTCCAACGTCCACGATGACCACGTCGACTTCCTCCGTCGGACGCGGCGGCTGACGGGCGCGGATCTCGTGCGGGTCCACCTTGCGCCGGAGAGGGAGATCTCGCCGACGCCGGAAGAGGACGAGCGGGTAATCTTCCGCTCGCACTGCCTGCGCGGTTTTGGCCTGCCGGCAAGCGGGTTCCTCCGCTCATTCCTTGAATTTTATCATCTCCAGCCGCATCACCTTACCTCGAACACGGTGATGCTGCTGTCAGCCTTTGTTGCTTTGTGCGAGGGTTTTCTCGGTGTCCTCCCCACCCTCGAACTGTGGGGAGAATTCTTTCAGTGCAAGCTCCGCACTGTCATCACGGGCGTGCCCGCCCCATGCGGCGCCTTCATCGCCATGCGAAGGACGAGCGACAACAACCTGTTTCCGCCCATCCCGTTGATCCAGTCGGTGAAGCTTTGGCAGAAGTCCTACTTTTACGTGAAGAACATCGCTCCGCAAGGTGACTTCGTCAATCTGCCGGCTTACGTAGCTGGCCCGCCGGCTGGGAGGCAGCCCTCATGGTCCTTTCGGGCCAGGTCACTGTCTCAAGGTGGGGCCGCCTCCGTTGCACGGCTCCGGGTGATGATCCAGTCGGAGGGTCTGACCGGGTCCGACTTGGTGGCCGTCCTTGTGGAGCGCCGGGTGCTCCCGCTCCAGGGCCGACCTCATATGATCTGCCAGATGAGCGGCCGCTTCAACCCGTGTCGGCTAAGCACCAAGGAGATGCCTCACGCCGAGATGTCTTACATGGTGAACTACATTTCGAACTGTAAGCTCACCGAGGAGTGGCAGTACGGCAAGGTGCTGTACTCTCGCGCCAAACCTCCGCCGGTGGTAAGTTACTCTTCTTTTCTTCTTCCCATGTTGTCGGGTTCGTGATGGCCGACTCCTAACCAGTCGGCTTGTTTCTGGTAGAATCCCATGCTTTTGCCGGCAGCCGGGGCTACAGGGGTGGAGCGCCAGTTCCTCCCCGACCGCACGATGGACGATGTGGACGACCCAGATCTGGGGGCGGCCGCCATGGAAGAAGACGTCACAGGGGAGGGCGGCGAGGCAGGCGGCTCTGGGCTCAGGGCCGCCTTCGAGGATTGGCCGGATGATGCTGAGGCCGAAATCGTTCCGCGCCGTTAGCCGGCGCCCGATCACCAAGGCGCGGGCCCATCCGCCGCGCCGGCTCCCCATGGCAGTGTGCAGAAGCGCCGGGCTGCGTCGACCCACTTTGGCAGTCGGCCCAAGAAGCCCAAGAGTACCGCGGCGGTGACCAAGCGGGATGAGGCGGCCACGAAGGCGGCCCGCTTCCGCAAGGTGGTGAAGCAGCCGTAGTCAGTTTCAGCGTAGGTGTTATCGCTCTTACGCCTTTCTTTTTCTTCTTCGGTTGACATCTTTCTAAGCCTTCTTCTCGACTTTAAAAAAAAACAGGGCCCCACTTTCTCTTGAACGGGCCCATGCCGTCTCCGTGGTCGGAGCCGTGGGATGGTCTTCAAGCTCCCGCCGGGTGGACCCTCGCGCCGACCTCCTAGAGGGGACGGAGCGGAACGTGCCGGAAGTGTGGGAGGAATGGGAGGCGGAGGAGCGGAGGGCGGCTTGAGAGGCGAAGCAGAAGTCGGCGGAGGCGCGAGCGGTCGTGGCCGCCAAGGCCCAGGCGGAGGCCGCGGACGCGGAGAGGGAGGCGGAGGCCCATCAGAACCAGCCTCCGCAGTTCGACGTTCCCCTCTGCGCCGCGGCTCCAGACACCCCTGTGCCCCTGCCGGAGGAGGCCGGCCGTGGCCAGCCAGAGATGGAGAGGGAGGTGGCGCCACCGCTGCTGACTGGAGCGGACCGAGGAAGCCGGCCTGAAGTGCCGCCCGTGCAGCCTACTAGAGGCGAGCCGACCGTGGGAGGGGATCTTATGATCTCGTCACCGCTTCGCCGGCGCGCAGGGAAGGCGACTTCGGTGCCGGGCGCGCAGAAAACCATGGAGGCCGGCTCGTCGGCCCAGGACTTAGAAGCGGCCAGCGACAGCTCCGGGCGGCAGGACAGCCGTGCTGAATGTGGTGGCGCAAGACGTTCGTAACCGGCTTCAGGCCCAAGCCACCGCACTGAAGCAGTACACCCAGGAGTTTCTCACGACGCGGTCGGTTATTCAGGTGAGTCCTCTTGCTCCTTGTCGATTGCTTTTAATTTCTTCCGTGGGGGTGCATCAGCGCACCCACTGGGTGTAGTCCCCGAGTTCCGAGTCGGCTGCTAAGCAGGCGTCTTGGAACTTATTGGAAAGCTTGATTGCCATCTTGTTCTTACTCGTCTCCCTTGTCTTATCTGGAGGAGTACCACAACCTCCGCGCGGCCGCCTTCAATTCCCAGGCCCAGGAGTTGAATCAGAAAGCCAGATTAAGTGCTTCATTTTTCTTTTAAGTGGGGGCGCGTCAGTGCACCCACTGGGTGTAGTCCCCGAGATTCGGGTCGACTACTGAGTAGTCGGGTAGGATCTTTTCCTGACAACTTCTTTCTTCATATCTGTAGGGGCTAATGCCGACCTGAGGAGCCAGCTGAGCGGAGCCCAGACCGCCCTTCGTGCCAAGGAGGCTGAGTGCGCCGCCCTGGCTCAAGAGCGTGACCGCCTGGCCAAGAGGCTGGCCAACCAGGAGGAGAGCCACAGGGCGGCCCTGAAGGTGGCGCAGGACAGTGAGGCCGCCCTCAAAGCCGAATATGAGACCGAGGCGGCAAACTGGGCCGAGACGAGGCAGGCGTTGAGCCAAGGCTACAGCCGGGTGGAAGACTTGATTGAAGGTACGCCGTCTTCTTCTTTGCTTCCTTGCCTGCCTCCTACTATCTGATTCATTTTTTGACTTTGTGCCACTGCCTTCCTCTTTGTGCAGATTACTTTCCCGGCTACTCAGCCGCCGCCACCCAAGCCATCGAGGCCTACCGCGATGCACGACGGCAGGCGAGGGCCGAGATCGCGTCGGGTGCCAGCCGGTCACTTGAGGAGCAGCTTCTGGGGCTTCAAGCCCGCCTGCAGCCGGCCCACCGCATGCTCCGTCGTCTTTAGCACGCTAGGGCGCAAGTGCTGGCCGCCCTCTGCCTGGCGAGGTGATTCCGCGCACCCCAAGTCGGACTGCCGACTGGCTGGAGGTCGCAGTCGGCCGCTTCGAGGCTTGGAAGGCATCAGCGGCCCGGTCTGGCACAGGGCGGGCACTGGAGTTCGTTCGAGCCTGGTATCCAAGGCTGAACTTAGACCAGCTGAGCACCTGGTGGCAGGAGGCTGACGAGGAGCTGGAGGCGGTGCGGCCGGCTATCATCCAGCGCGCCTCGGCGATCGCTGAGTATACCGACACCAGCGCCTTTGCTCCTGAGGTGGATGACGCTGGCGTCGCTCAGCCGGAGGAGTGGTTCGGGCTGAACCTGGCCGAAGGTGAAGACACAGCGGGGGAGATTACCTCCAGTGATGAGGGCGAAGGGGAGGAGGGAGAGGATGATGAAGATGCTGCGTCGTATGGTGAAGCGACCAACCCGCCTCAGCCTGATCGTGCCTCTAGCAACGATGCCGAGACTCGCCTGTCGGTCACTCCTCCAGCCGGCACCGCCGACTCTGCCAACCTGCCCAACTCGCCCGTTGTTCCCCTGGCTTGATCCGCCGTCCTTGCTTTCCTGCTTGTTACTCTTTTGAACAATCTTTAAATTTGCGTAGTTCCACCCACTAGGGGTGTATTCAGACTATGTTGTATGTTGGCCTTTCAAAGTTCTTTTGTGTAAATATTATGCATGTGTTTGGCTTCCGTTTATATTTGCTTTTTATCCTTTGGCTTTTTCCTTTGCCTCCTTCCCTTGGCCGCCGCCTTCCCAGCCGGACAGCTGCTCGGCAGTCTGCGGCCAGAGAAGGACTTGGTCGTTTTGGGAAGGCAAGTACTCGAGCTTTCTCAGATTGCAGCAAGGTGAATGGGAAGCCGGCCAGCCGACTGCTCTGGTAGCCGGCTGGCGGGGTGGGAGGTCGGCTCGCGTTATATAAGTTCGTTGGTCCTTAGCAGTTTTTCGCGTGGGCATCCTTTCCTGCCCTTGGCTCCTGCCAGTCGAAGAGTCGATTCTTCGAGCTGGGACTATTCGCAAGGAGGGGCTTGGGTGCCGGCATGCTACTTGTCTGACTGCAGGTGGAACTTTAGATATAACTTGAGGCGGCGAGTCCCCGGGCCGACTGGTCGAACCCGGTGCCGGACGAAAAAAGCGAGTGTAGTAACATAATTGTATGCATGATACTCGTCATTCATAGATAAAAGAGGGTAGTCCCCGAGTGCTCCTCGGGGCACCCCTTGTCTCGTACTTAGTACAAAAGGTGGCGTGCTACGTACTGCTTTTTAACTGTAAAATCTTCGGAGGAGATTGGCGTTCCACGGTCGTTCCGACTCTTTACCGGAATCATCTCTCTTGCATGCCTTCGGCTTTTGCGTGTCGATTAGGTAGCAGGAGTCGTTGCCTAAAGCTCTGCTGATGATGAAGGGGCCCTCCCAAGGGGCCGAGAGCTTGTGATGGCCGGCTGTTCGCTGGATCAGCCGGAGCACAAGATCGCCCTCTTGGAAAGATCTTGGCTTGACCTTCTGGCTATGGTAGCGGCGCAGACCCTGCTGATAGATGGTGGACCGACTGAGAGCTAACATCCGGCCTTCTTCCAGCAGGTCAACGTCGTCTTCTCGTGCTTCCTTGGCTTCCACCTCCGTGTACATGGTGACCCGAGGCGAGTCGAACTCGATGTCAGTTGGGATGACAGCCTCGGCACCATATACAAGGAAGAAAGGGGTGAAGCCGGTCGACTTGTTTGGGGTAGTGCGCAAACTCCAGAGGACGGCCGGCAGCTCGTCGAGCCAACAGCCGGCCGAACACTCCAGTGGCACGACCAGTCGGGGCTTGATGCCGGAGAGGATGAGGCCGTTTACTCGCTCGACCTGGCCGTTTGACTGTGGGTGGGCAACGGACGCTAGGTCCAGCCGGATGTCGTGTGTTGCGCAGAAACGTGCCAGTGCTCCTTTTGCAAAATTTGTGCCGTTGTCGATGATGATGCTATGCGGTACGCCATACCGGGTTGTAATATCTGCAATGAAGGTGACGGTAGTCGGCCCATTCAGCTTCTTGATTGGCTTTGCCTCAATCTACTTGGTAAATTTGTCCACAGCGACGAGCAGATGTGTCATGCCGCCGCGTGCCGCCTTGAACGGACCCACCATGTCCAGCCCCTAGACGGAAAAGGGCCAGGTGAGGGGGATGGTCTTGAGTGCAGAAGCCGGCAGGTGTTGCTTGGAGCTGAAAACTTGGTACCCTTTGCAGTGTTTGACTAGTTCCTTGGCATCTTCCAAAGCAGTCGGCCAGAAAAATCCATGGCGAAAAGCTTTGGCGACGAGTGATCTTGAGGCTGCATGGTGGCCGCATTTGCCTTGGTGGATGTCCCTGAGGATTTCTATGCCCTTCTCTGGTTCGACGCAGCGCTGGAAGACTCCAGTGACGCTGCGCCTAACAAGCTCTCGGCTGACGATTGTGTAGGCTCCGGCTCGGCGTTGAACTTGTCTTGCCGAGATCTCGTCAGTTGGCAGCTCTCTGTTTACTAAGAAGTTGAGGATGGGCTAGGCCCATGATGGAGCTATGACTTCTTCTATTATCAGGACTGCCACTGTGATAGGGGCGGGTGGGCTGGGTGGTGAAGAGTTAGAGTCGGAGTCGGTCATCGCCTGTTGTGTTGATGTAGTCCCCGGGCCGGCTGCAGTAGCCCCCGGGCCGAGTTCCGAATTCCCCGGGCCGGGTGCAACTATGGCAGTCCCCGGGCCGCCTGTTGGAGTCCCCGCGCCACCTGCTTGGTTTCCCAAGTCGGATCCGACTGCGTCGGGGTCAGGCAGCACGAAGATGGAATCAGATTCTGGAGACGGCTTGATAGACGGCTTGAGGAGGCAGTGGAGAGAAACACCAGCTGGTATGGCTTGCCGGGCGGATCCTACTCGTGCCAGGGCATCTGCTTGCATGTTGTCGGCACGTGGTACATGAAGGAACTCACATCCTTCAAAATATCCATTGATTTGCTGGACGAGGAAACGATATCTCGCCATGTTTGCGTCTTTGGCGTCCCAGTCACCAGATGACTGTTGGACCACCAAATCCGAGTCGCCATAGCACAGGATCCGGCGGATGCCGAGCTCTTTGGCTAGCCGGAGCCTGTGTATGAGCGCCTCATACTCGGCCACATTGTTGGAGGCGGCAAAATTAATTTGCAATGTATACTTGAGCTTGTCGCCCTTGGGAGAGGTGAGGACGATGCCGACTCCCAAGCCGGTGTGCATCTTGGACCCATCGAAGTGCATCCGCTAGTGAGTGGAGTCAGGAGCCGGTGGCAGGTATTGGGTTTCGGCCCAATCGACGAGGAAGTCGGCCAGTGCCTGGGAATTAATAGCGGTGCAGGGCTGGTAGAAGATCGCGTAGGGGGCCAGCTCAATGGCCCATTTGGCCACTCGACCGGATGCATCCCGGCTGCCTATGATCTCGGCGAGTGGGGCAGTACACACGACCATGATGGGGTGCTCTTGAAAATAGGGCTTGAGCTTCTTGGCAGCGAAGTACACACCATAGCACATCTTCTGGTAGTGTGGGTAGTTCTGCTTCGAGGTGGATAAGACTTCTCTTAAATAATACACCAGCCCCTGAACCGTCTGAGCCCGGCCTTCTTCTGGGCGCTGGACTACGATGACAGTGCTGACCACCCGGCTAGTAGCGGCAATGTAAAGGAGCATGGGCTCCTTTTCAGCCGGTGCCGCCAAGACAGGTGGCGTGGTCAGCATCTTCTTTAGCTCGTGGAAGGCTTGGTCCGCCTGGTTGTTCCACTCGAAATGAGTGGACTTCTTCATGAGTCGGTAGAGGGGGAGGGCTTTCTCTCTGAGCCGGCTGATGAAGCGGTTCGGGGAAGCCAAGCATCCGGTGAACTTCTGGACATCCCACAGCTTGGTGGGAATCTCCATTCTCTCTATGGCCTTGATCTTCATTGGGTTGCACTCGATGCTGCGTTCGGAGACCAAGAAGCCTAGGAGCTAGCCGGCTGGTACTCCGAACACGCATTTCTCGGGGTTGAGCTTGATTTGGAATCGACGCAAGTTTTCAAATGTTTCTCTGAGGTCTTCCAGCAAGGTGTCACGCTTCTCCGTCTTCACAACAATATCGTCTACATAGATGTGGGAATTTCTGCCGAGCTGCTTGAGGAGGCATTTCTGCATGCAATGCTGAAAAGTGGCACCGACATTTCTCAAGCCGAATGTCCTAGTCAGGTAGCATAAGGCTCCGAATGGTGTGATGAAGGCGGTTTTTAGGCGGTCAGCTGGATCCAACTTTATCTTGTGGTAGCCTGAGTAAGCATCTAAGAAGCTCAACAGCTCACATCCGGCTGTGGAGTCTATTACTTGATCAATCCTTGGCAAGGCGAAGGGATCTTTGGGGCAAGCCTTGTTGAGGCTAGTGTAGTCTATACACATGCGCCACTTGTTATTTTTCTTCAGCACGAGGACCGGGTTGGCGAGCCACTCTGGGAATAAAACTTCCATAATGAAGCCGGCTGCCAGAAGCCGGGCTATCTCTTCTCCTACAATCCTTCTCTTCTCCTCCGATAGTCGGTGGAGAGGCTGTTTGACTGGTTTCGCACCTTCTCGGACATGTAGCTTCTGCTTGGCGAATTCCTTCGGCACACCTGGCATGTCCTTGGGGGACCATGCGAAAATGTCCTGATTCTCATGGAGGAAATCGGCGAGCTCGCCTTCCTATTTGTTGTCCAGGTTTGCCCCGATGGTGGCAAACCTTTCTGGGTGATCTGGGTCCAGAGGTACCCTCTTTGTTTCTTTGGCCGGCTGAAAAGAACCTTGGGCACCACATTCCTTGGGGTCGGGGGATAGGGCCGGCTGTTTGCCGGCCATGGCCACGACTCGGTCCAGTGTCTTCTTCTCTTCAGCAATCACAAGGAACTCGGCCAGCCGGCTGCTGGCAGCCGCACACTCGGAGGATTTCTTGTAGTCTCCGGCTATGGTGATGATGCCCTTGGAACTTGGTATCTTCATCTTGAGGTAGGCATAATGGGGTATAGCCATGAACTTGGCCAGGGCAGGTCGGCCAAGCAACGCATGGTAAGGGCTCTCTAGATCCACCACTTCAAACCACACCGCCTCTCGGCGGAAATGATCCTTGTCCCCGAAGAGGACATATATCTTGATCTTGCCGATTGGGGAGCAGGACAAGCCGGGTACGATGCCATGGAACACAGTCCGGCTGGGCATGAGCTGCTTTGTCTTGATGCTCAGCTTCTCCATGGTGTCGCGGTATAGGATATTGATGCTGCTCCCACCATCTATCAGCACGCGGGAGAAACGGGCTGCTCGCCTTTCTGTAGCAAGGGTGGCATCCAGAAACAATGCGTAAGAGCCGGGAGACGGCATCACCACTGGGTGATCTGTCCGGCTCCAGCCAATAGGCCTTTCTGACCAGTGCATGAACTCTAGGTTGTTGGAGGCGACTGTGTTGACTTCTTGGTTTTGTCGGCGTCGGCTATGCCGATCTTCTTGCTGGCTTGTAAAGACGACGTAGGTGGCATGCTCGTCGGGGTACTCGTCTTGAACTACCCCGACCACTGGTCGAGCAGCCGGCTGCGGAGGAGCCGGAGGCGGCTGACCAGCAGGCGGAGGTGGTGCCATCCCCTCACCCTTGGAGATCCTGTGAGCCAATGGCATTTTCTGGTCGTGTGGTTTGAAGGCTTTGCGCCACTGTGAAACTTGCAGGGGGCATCAAGTGCTTGCTCGTAGGAGAAGGCCGGCTGCCAAGCCGGCCTGCCGCCCTTCTGCTTCTTGGGTGCGGGCCGCCCTTTGAGTTCTTCCTCTTCGACTGTGGCCACCAGCCGACTGGTGGAAGGAGGCAGGGGAGCCTTGCGCTTGTGGTCGTTCTGGTACGGGCGTTGGCCGGACTCTCTAGCCGGCGTCTTGGGACTTGGAGCAAGCACCTTCCCGGAGGCATCTACTCGGAGCTCGGTCTTCATTGAGGAATCGGCCGTGGCGTATTTGTCGGCTATGACCAGCAGCTCGTCAAGCGTAGTCGGCTCGTCGCAGAGGAGTCGGTGCTTGAGGAGGGTGCCTTCTCCACACCCGGTGGTGAAGTACTCTATAGCTTGAACCTCGTGCACTCCCTCGCAGGAATTGCGGAGCTCGGCCCAACGCGTGAGGTAGTCGCGAGTCGATTCGTTGGGCCCTTGGACACACAAGGAGAGTTGTTCGGGGCTTGGGAGCCCGCTTGTAGGTGCTGGTGAAAATGCGTATGAAGGCTTTAGTGAAGTCTAGCCAGCTATTGACACTGTAAGGCTTGAGGATGTTGAGCCAGGTGCGCGCCGTGCCTTGGAGCATGAGGGGCACATATTTTACGGCAACACGCCTATTGCCGTTTGCGATGCTAACCGCGGTGGAGTAGTCGATCAACCAATCTTCCGGCCTCACGGAGCCGTTGTACTTGGGCGTGTCTCTTGGGAGAGAGAACCCTTTGGGGAAGGGCTCATCGCGGATGCGGGGGCCGAAGCAAGATGGGCCGACATCATCTTCTTCTTCTAGGGCCAGGGATCACGCAAGGCGATCAATTCGGTGGCGGGCATCATTCTCGCCGACTCCTTCAGCGACCCAGCCGGCCGCTGAGAGTCGGATGCGTGACAGGTGGTGAGGTAGGGTATCGCTCCCCACGAGGCGGAGGAGGAGGGGGGTTGCCCCGCCACTCCATGGCTCGAGGGTGGCCCTCTGCGTCACGCTCGATGGAGATTCGAGTCCGGCTGCTGCTGGCAGCCGGCTCTTTTTCTTTTCTTACGCAGGCCTTGCCCGTGGTCGATGTTCGGGACGTCGCGCCGTGCTCTCGGCGTGGTGGAGGACTCTCGGCGCGGACGCCGGCTTCGTGCCGCTCCGTGGCCGCGTCGATAAGTTGCTGGATGCGTCTGGTCATGTAGGGGAGCTCATCAGGCCCCAGCCCATTCAACTCATCTGCGGCCGCCTGGGCGGCGTGCAGGTTCTCGAGAGGCGTGGCATAGACAGGGCGGTCTGCTCCTAGCATGTCAGCGATAGCCGCGCCATGTTTCTTGATGATGTCGACGCGGCTTGGCCCGTCGGGAGGCGGCGTGCCGAAGGCGGCACGGTCGACCTCGCGTTGGTGAGCCTCGGTGAGGCGTCTCATGGTGGCGAGCTTCTGGCCCTCCGCAACGAGGGCGAGGCGGCGCGCCTCCAATGTCTTGGCATCCGCATCGGTCGGGACAGGGACGGACAAGTCGTGCAGCGCCGTCTGCAGAGCGTCGTTGGCGTTTTTGCCTGAGGGAGCGCCGTGGCTGATGACTAATACCTCGGTGATGGCACTACCGCTGATGTCGGCTCGGGGAAGAGGGTCGTTGATGACCACCACGTGGTGGGGAAGGCGTCAAGGGATGCCGTGTCGGAGTCGACAAGCATCGGGTCAGTGGAGCCAACCGACTCCAGGTCCGCGGCAAGCTCGCCGGAGACGTGGAGTTGGTCGAGGAGGCTGATGAGGTGGCTCTCGGGGCAGTCTGTGCCCGCGTCGGATGCGGGCTCGTCGGAGATGCGAGCCTCGCCAAGAAGATCGGCGAGGCAGCTTGCCGCGCAGGCATCGGCGACGTCTTGCACCGCGTCGGGGCAAGCGCCATCGGGCGAGCCGGGCTGGCTATGCACATTGGGAAGGAAGAGGGTTCCCGTCCAGAACAGGTCTCCGGACGACGGTGCACCTGGCCCCACGGTGGGCGCCAAATGTCGGGTGGTTGGTGCGACATATGCCAATGGATGGCTTATCATTTTGGGAGCCAATAAAACATCGCCGGTGCCTGGAAACGGGATAAGGCGAAGACATGCACGCCGGCGAATCTTACCCAGCTTCAGGGCTCTCCGTGGAGATAACACCCCAAATGCTGCTCTGCGGGGTCTCCGCATGATCACTAGCTCGATGGGTAGCTACAGAATGCTCCTTGAGCTGTTCGGTGAAAGGATGAAGGAGGGCAAGGCCTGCCCGCTCCTCTTCTCCTTGTGGTGTCTAAAACTATCGAAAAGAGAGAGCGTCCCCGTTGCATGGGTGCCCCAGGGGGTTTATATAGGCCTCCCCCCAGGGGTACAATGGTAATTTGGCTAGGCGCGGGCCCCAGCCGTCTGCGTGTACGCTGGCCGGCTTCTCTACCGACCGATGGGCCCGCCGCCTAGTGGGCCCCGCCGGCTGCCGGCCTTCTGGTCGACAGGTTGGCCCCACCGCTGGGGAGTCTTGTCGGAGGCTGGTTACTGTTGCCTTGCCTCTAGTGACGATGGCTTTGTCGTGGTAAGCATGGCTACAGTGCCGCCGCGAGGCGGCTCATCACTGTAGCCTTACCTTCTCTTGTCTCCTTAATGAAGCACCTCCTTGGAGGGAGAGAGTTGGCCGGCTATTGGAAGCCGGCCCTACCCCTGGCCGACTGTGGGAAGCCTGGCCGCCTTTGGGATCTCCCTGACCGAGGGGGCCCGCCACCCACGGGTCGTACTGGCCGCTCGCCGTGGGTGACGTCACGATCATCGTGGCAACAGTGTCGCGCCGGACGGGCGATGGCCGCCCCGTGCGGTGCACTATGGCCATGCGTGCGCCGGGATTTGGGGGTGGCAGGCTTTACTATAGCCACGCCCCGTCTTGTCACCGTTATGTGGGTGCAGACTCTGAGGGCGAGATCTTAGCCTCCTGCTGAGGGGCCGGCTCCTGGGAGTCGGCCTTCTCGGGGTCTTGTTTCTCAAGGATTTCAGGGCTGGGCCGCCTTGGTGCAGCCGGCTTGAGAGGTAGCCGGCTGGGGGAAGGCGGCCCCATGTCTTGGACGCTTGGAGGCTTGATCGGCCCATAATTTTTCTGAAGTACCAGGGGAAGCCGGCTAGGCTACCCGTGGTCATTTACTCCGACATTCGGCATCCGGGCAGTTGATAAGTCTCCAACGTATCTATAATTTTTGATTGCTCCATGCTATATTATCTTCTGTTTTGGACATTATTGGGCTTTATTATCCACTTTTATATTATTTTTGGGACTAACCTATTGACCCAGAGCCCAGTGCTAGTTCCTGTTTTTTTTCCTTATTTTAGTGTTTCGAAGAAAAGGAATATCAAACGGAGTCGAAACGGAATGAAATCTTCTGGAGAAGTTATTTTTGGAAGGAAAGCTACCCGATAGACTTGGAGTGCACATCAAGAATGAAACAAGGGAGCCACGAGGCAGGGGGCGCGCCCTCCACCCTCGTGGGCCCCTCGTGGCTCCCCTGCCATATTTCTTCCGCCTATATATATCCATATACCCTAAAATCATCGAGGAGCACAATAGATCGGGAGTTCCGCCGCCAGAAGCCTCCGTACCCACCGAAAGCCAATCTAGACCCGTTTTGGCACCCTGCCGGAGGGGGGAATCCCTCTCCGGTGGCCATCTTCATCATCCCGGTGCTCTCCATGACGAGGAGGGAGTAGTTCTCCCTCGGGGCTGAGGGTATGTACCAGTAGCTATGTGTTTGATCTCTCTCTCTCTCGTGTTCCTGAGGTGGCACGATCTTGATGTATCGCGAGCTTTGCTATTATAGTTGGATCTTATGATGTTTCTCCCCCTCTACTCTCTTGTAATGGATTGAGTTTTCCCTTTGAAGTTATCTTATCGGATTGAGTCTTTAAGGATTTGAGAACACTTGATGTATGTCTTGCGTGGGATACCTGTGGTGACAATGGGGTATTCTATGATCCACTTGATGTATGTTTTGGTGATCAACTTGCGGGTTCCGTGACCTTGGGAATCTATGCATAGGGGTTGGCACATGTTTTTATCTTGACTCTCCGGTAGAAACTTTGGGGCACTCTTTGAGGTTCTATGTGTTGGTTGAATAGATGAATCTGAGATTGTGTGATGCATATCATATAATCATACCCACGGATACTTGAGGTGACATTGGAGTATCTAGGTGACATTAGGGTTTTGGTTGATTTGTGTCTTAAGGTGTTATTCTAGTACGAACTCTAGGGCAGTTTGTGACACTTATAGGAATAGCCTAACGGATTGGTTGGAAAGAATAACTTTGAGGTGGTTTTGTACCCTACCATAATCTCTTCGTTTGTTCTCCGCTATTAGTGACTTTGGAGTGACTCTTTATTGCATGTTGAGGGATAGTTATGTGATCCAATTATGTTATTATTGTTGAGATAACTTACACTAGTGAAAGTATGAACCCTAGGCCTTGTTTCAACACATTGTAATACCGTTTGTGCTCACTTTTATCATTAGTTACCTTGCTGTTTTATATTTTCAGATTACAAAAACCTTTATCTACCATCCATATACCATTTGTATCACCATCTCTTCGCCGAACTAGTGCACCTTAACAATTTACCATTGTATTGGGTGTGTTGGGGACACAAGAGACTCTTTGTTATTTGGTTGCAGGGTTCCTTGAGAGAGACCATCTTCATCCTACGCCTCCCACGGATTGATAAACCTTAGGTCATCCACTTGAGGGAAATTTGCTATTGTCCTACAAACCTCTACACTTGGAGGCCCAACAACGTCTATAAGAAGAAGGTTGTGTAGTAGACATCAACCTCTTTTCTGGCGCCATTGCCGGGGAGGTTAGCGCTTGAAGGTATATCTTTAGATCTTGCAATCGAATCTTTTTGTTTCTTGTTTTAGCACTAGTTTAGAAAACTGCAAAAAATATGGAATTGAGTTTGCCTCATACGCTTCATCTTTTTAATATCTTTCGGAGTATGATGGAAAGGAAAATTGTGCCAAAGTGTTAGAAGAAGAATGCATTAAAATGTTTGGCACTAAATATTTGAATTATGAGCATGATTTCAATGTTCTTAGTATGAACTCCTTGAATATCCATGATGCTAATGATATGCAAAGCCACAAGCTTGGGGAAGCTATGTTTGATGAAGACGATATTTTTTGTCCCCCAAGTTTTTATGAGCAAATTTCTTATGATGAAAGAATGCCTCCTATTTATGATGATTATATTGATGAAAGTGGATTTGGAGAGGTCATGACTTTATTTTGTGATGAATCCACTATTTCGGAAGAGGTTCCAATTGATTATGAGAACAAAGTTGCTATCTATGATGATTATTGTGATGACTTGTATTCTATGAAGAATAATGATATCCATGAAACTTGTTATCATGATTTTAGTTTTCAATTGGATTATGCCTCACATAATAATTATTTTGTTGAGTTTGCTCCCACTACTATTCATGAGAAGAAATTTCCTTATGTGGAGAGTAATAAAACTTCTATGCTTATGCATCATGAAAATAATGCTTTATGTGATAGCTATATTGTTGAATTCATTCATGATTATACTGAAATTTATTATGAGGGAGGAATATATGCTTGTAGGAATTGCAATAATATCAAGTTTCCTCTCTATGTGCTTAAAATTTTGAAGTTATGCTTGTTTTGCTTTCCTATGCAAGTTGATTCTTGTTCCCACAAGTTGTTTGCTCACAAAATCCCTATGCATAGGAAGTGGGTTACACTTAAATGTGCTAGTCATATTCTTCATGATGCTCTCGTTATGTTTCAATTCTTATCCTTTATGTAAGCATCATTGAAATCATCATGCCTAGCTAGGGGCGTTAAACAATAACGCTTGTTGGGAGGCAACCCAATTTTATTTTTATTCCTTGCTTTTTGCTCCTGTTTAGTAACAAATAAATAATTAATCTATCCTCTGTTTATATGTGGTTTTATGTTTTAATTCGTGTTTGTGCCAAGTAGAACCTTTGGGAAGACTTGGGGAAAGTCTTTGCGATCATGCTGTAAAAAATAGAAACTTTAGCGCTCACGAGATTTGCTGCCATTTTTTATTGGAGAGTGATATTTAGTTAATTATTTTGCAGATTATTAATATATAAATTACTCAGGTCCATCAATTTATTTTAGAATTTTTGGGGTTTCAGAAGTTTGCGTTAGTTACAGATTACTACAGACTGTTCTGTTTTTGATAGATTCTGTTATTCATGTGTTGTTTACTTATTTTGATGAATCTATGGCTAGTAAAATAGTTTATAAACCATAGAGAAGTTGGAATACAGTAGGCTTAACACCAATATAAATATAGAATGAGTTCATTACAGTACCTTGAAGTGGTGTTTTGTTTTCTTTCGCTGACGGAGCTTACGATTTTTCTGTTAAGTTTTGTGTTGTGAAGTTTTCATGTTTTGGGTAAAGATTCGATGGACTATGGAATAAGGAGTGGCAAGAGCCTAATCTTGGGGATGACCAAGGCACCCCAAGGTCATATTCAAGGACAACCAAGAGCCTAAGCTTGGGGATGCCCCGAAAGGCATCCCCTCTTTCGTCTTCGTTCATCGGTAATTTTACTTGGAGCTATATTTTTATTTACCACATGATATGTGTTTTTCTTGGAGCGTCAATATATTTTGTTAGGATTTTCTTGATTTTATTTAGAACAATTTTTTGCATCTTTTATTTCAATAAAAGTGGCATTGATAGTCTTTACTATGCCTATGTTACAAGTCTTCATGTTGCTGTTTGAAAACAGAAAGTTTACCGCTGTTGCAATAATTCCCTAGAAAAGTCAGAATGTGATAAAATGTTGAAACCTTTTTCATATTAAGCTCTGATAATTTACTATAGTGGGAACTTTCTTTCATAATTTTTGGGGTTAGGAAAGTATGGATCTTGCTGCACTCTTTACAGACTGTCCTGTTTAGGCAGATTGCTGTTATGTTTGCATTGTTTGCATATGTTTGCTTCTTTAATGATTCTATTTGAGGATATGACTATTAAATATGCAGAGGAAATTAGTATGCAATGTTGAATAATAATTTTAGTGATTTGCTACAATAGAGTATGATAAGGTTTTTGCAATGGTTTATACTAACTTATCTCACGAGTCCTTGTAGAGTTTTGTGTGGATGAAGCTTTTGAGATTTAGGGAGACCGTGATATGAGCGTAATTAAGGAGACACAAAAGCTCAAGCTTGGGGATGCCCAAGGTACCCCAAGATAATATTTCAAGAAGTCTCAAGCGTCTAAGCTTGGGGATGCCCCGGTTGGCATCCCACCTTTCTTCTTCAACAACTATCGGTTAGTATCGGTTGATCCTAAGTTTTTGCTTCTTCACATGATGTTTGCTATTCTTACATTTCATTTTATTTTGTTTTTCTTGTTGTTTTAATAAAATACCAAGATATGAAATTCTTAAATGTTAGAGAGTCTTCACATAGTTGCATAACTATTCGACTACTCATTGATCTTCACTTATATCTTTCGGAGTAGTTTGTCATTTGCTCTAGTGTTTCACTTATATCTTTTTAGATAACGGTGGTGGCTTTATTTTGAAGAAATAGATGAATTCTCATGCTTCACTTATATTATTTTTAGAGTCTTAAATAGCATGGTAATTTGCTTAAATAATCCTAATATGCTAGGCATCCAAGAATAGTAAAAACTTTCTTATGAGTGCGTTGAATACTAAGAGAAGTTTGATATTTGATGATTGTTTTGAGATATGGAGATAGTGATATCAAAGTTGTGCTAGTTGGGTAGTTGTGAATTTTAGGAATACTTGTGTTGAAGTTTGCAGGTCCCGTAGCATGCACGTATGGTAAACGTTGTGTAACAAATTTGAATCATGAGGTGTTATTTGATTGTCTTCCTTATGAGTGGCGGTCGGGGACGAGCGATGGTCTTTTCCTATCAATCTATCCCCCTAGGAGCATGCGTGTAATGCTTGGTTTTTGATGACTTGTAGATTTTTGCAATAAGTATGTGGGTTCTTTATGACTAATGTTGAGTCCATGGATTATACGCACTCTTACCCTTCCATCATTGCTAGCCTCTTCGGTACCGTGCATTGCCCTTTCTCACATTGAGAGTTGGTGCAAACTTCGCCGGTGCATCCAAACCCCGTGATATGATACGTTCTTTCACACATAAACCTACTTATATCTTCCTCAAAACAGACACCATACCTACCTATTATGGCATTTCCATAGCCATTCCGAGATATATTGCCATGCAACTTTCCACCGTTCCGTTTATTATGACACGCATCATCATTGTCATATTGCTTTGCATGATCATGTAGTTGACGTCGTATTTGTGGCAAAGCCACCATTCATAATTTTTCATACATGTCACTCTTGATTCATCGCAATCCCGGTACACCCCTGGAGGCATTCATATAGAGTCATACTTTGTTCTAGTATCGAGTTGTAATCATTGAGTTGTAAATAAATAGAAGTGTGATGATCATCATTTTCTAGAGCATTGTCCCCAGTGAGGAATAAAAAAAGAAAGGCCATAAAAAAGAGAAGGCCCAAAAAAATGAGAGAAAAAGAGAGAAGGGACAATGCTACTATCCTTTGCCACACTTGTGCTTCAAAGTAGCACCATAATCCTCATGATAGAGAGTCTCTTGTTTTGTCACTTTCATTTACTAGTGGGAATTTTTCATTATAGAAGTTGGCCTGTATATTCCAACAATGGGACTCCTCAAGAGCCCTAGGTCTTCGTGAGCAAGCAAGTTGGATGCACACCCACTTAGTTTCTTTGGTTGAGCTTTCGTACGTTTATAGCTCTAGTGCATCCGTTGCATGGCAATCCCTACTCCTTGCATTAACATCAATCGATGGGCATCTCCATAGCTCATTGATTAGCCTCGTTGATGTGAGACTTTCTCCTTTTTGTCTTCTCCACATTACCCCCATCATCATATTCTATTCCACCCATAGTGCTATATCCATGGCTTGCGCTCATGTATTGTGTGAAGGCTTATAAAGTTTGAGATTACTAAAGTATGAAACAATTGCTTGGCTTGTCATCGGGGTTGTGCATGATGAGAGCATTCTTGTGTGACGAAAATGGTGTTGGAAATATGCCCTAGAGGCAATAATAAATTACTTATTATTATATTTCCTTGTTCATGATAATTGTCTTTTCATGCTATAACTGTATTATCCGGAAATCGTAATACACGTGTGAATACATAGACCATAATATGTCCCTAGTAAGCCTCTAGTTGACTAGCTCGTTGATCAATAGATGGTTACGGTTTCCTGACCATGGACATTGGATGTCATTGATAACGGGATCATATCATTAGGAGAATGATGTGATGGACAAGACCTAATCCTAAGCATAGCACTAGATCGTGTAGTTCATATGCTATAGCTTTTCTAATGTCAAGTATCATTTCCCTTAGACCATGAGATTGTGCAACTCCCGGATACCGTAGGAATACTTTGGGTGTATCAAACGTCACAACGTAACTGGGTGGCTATAAAGGTGCATTACAGGTATCTCTGAAAGTGTCTGTTGGGTTGGCACGAATCGAGACTGGGATTTGTCACTCCGTGTAAACGGAGAGGTATCTCTGGGCCCACTCGGTAGGACATCATCATAATGCGCAATGTGACCAAGGAGTTGATCACGGGATGATGTGTTACGGAACGAGTAAAGAGACTTGCCGGTAACGAGATTGAACAAGGTATGGATACCGACGATCGAATCTCGGGCAAGTAACATACCGATAGACAAAGGGAATTGAATACGGGATTGATTAAGTCCTTGACATCGTGGTTCATCCGATGAGAGCATCGTGGAGCATGTGGGAGCCATCATGGGTATCCAGATCCCGCTGTTGGTTACTGACCGGAGAGTCGTCTCGGTCATGTCTGCTTGTCTCCCGAACCCGTAGGGTCTACACACTTAAGGTTCGGTGACGCTAGGGTTATGAAGATATGTATATGCAGTAATCCGAATGTTGTTCGGAGTCCCGGATGAGATCCCGGACGTCACGAGGAGTTCCGGAATGGTCCGGAGGTAAAGAATTATATATAGGAAGTGCTGTTTCGGCCATCGGGACAAGTTTCGGGTCATCGGTAATTGTACCGGGACCACCGGAAGGGTCCCGGGGGCCCACCGGGTGGGGCCACCTATCCCGGAGGGTCCCATGGGCTGAAGTGGGAAGGGATCCAGCCCAAAGTGGGCTGGGGCGCCACTTCCCTTATGGCCCATGCGCCTAGGGTGAAGGGGGAAACCCTAAGGAAGAGTCCCAAGGAGGGAAGGCACCTCCTAGGTGCCTTTGGGGGGAGGACTCCTCCCCTGGCCGCCGCCCCCCTGGAGATTGGATCTCCTAGGGGATGACGCACCCCCCCCTTGGGATTCCTATATATAGTGGGGTAGGAGGGCCTCTCAAACACACCTTTTGCCTTTGGTGCAGCCCCTCCCTCTCTCCCCGTTACGTCTCTCTCTTGTAGTATAGGCGAAGCCCTGCTACTGTGACGCCCTGCATCCACCACCACGCCGTCGTGCTGCTGAATCTTCATCAACCTCTCCCTCTCTCCTTGCTGGATCAAGGCGTGGGAGACGTCATCGGGCCGTACGTGTGTTGAACGCGGAGGTGCCGTCCGTTCGGCGCTAGGATCATCGGTGATTTGAATCACGACGAGTACGACTCCATCAACCCCGTTCTCTTGAACGCTTCCGCTTAGCGATCTACAAGGGTATGTAGATGCACTGTCCTTCCCCTCGTTGCTGGTCTCTCCATAGATAGATCTTGGTGACACGTAGGAAAATTTTGAATTTCTGCTACGTTCCCCAACAGTGGCATCATGAGCTAGGTCTATTGCGTAGATTCTATGCACGAGTAGAACACAAAGAAGTTGTGGGCGTTGATTTTGTTCAATATGCTTGCCGTTACTAGTCTTATCTTGATTCGGCGGCATCGTGGGATGAAGCGGCCCGGACCAACCTTACACGTACTCTTACGTGAGACCGGTTCCACCGACAAACATGCACTAGTTGCATAAGGTGGCTAGCGGGTGTCTGTCTCTCCTACTTTAGTCGGATCGGATTCGATGAAAAGGGTCCTTATGAAGGGTAAATAGAAATTGGCATATCACGTTGTGGTTTTGCGTAGGTAAGAAACGTTCTTGCTAGAAACCCATAGCAGCCACGTAAAACATGCAAACAACAATTAGAGGACGTCTAACTTGTTTTTGCAGGGTATGCTATGTGATGTGATATGGCCAAAAGGATGTGATGAATGATATATGTGATGTATGAGATTGATCATGTTCTTGTCAAAGGAATCACAACTTACATGTCGATGAGTATGCCGGTGACAAGATGATCATGGAGCCCCAAGATGAAGATCAAAGGAGCTATATGATATTGGCCATATCATGTCACTATTTGATTGCATGTGATGTTTATCATGTTTATACATCTTATTTACTTAGTACGACGGTAGTAAATAAGATGATCCCTCATTAAAATTTCAAGAAGTGTTCTCCCCTAACTGTGCACCGTTGCTACAGTTAGGGGAGAACACTTCTAGGCCCACTCAAGAAAACACCCGCCCATTCCCTAGAAAACCACTAGCCCTACTGCTGCAAAATTCATATGAATAGGAAAATTGGAAAACTTGTTTACATTAGAACCAACACTCTATAAATTGTTTACATTAAATTTGGTGACGAACAACCGAAATTCTTTCAAGCCCTAGCCTCAGAGAGATATAGAAAAAATAACATTGCCACACTTCAACTGCCTGATGGTTCTACAGTAGAAGATCATGCTAGCAAAGAGGCTATCACTGTCCAAACATTTAAAGCGAGACTGGGTACCTCAAAACCGTTCCAAATGAAATTCGACTTACCTAGTATCATTAAAATAATTGCAGATCTTCATCAACTTACTGTGGCATTCACTCATGAGGAGATAGACCAAGTCATCAAAGAAATGCCTGTTGATAGAGCTCCAGGCCCAGACGGCTTCAACGGTTTGTTCCTCAAAACCTATTGGCATATCATCAAGGAAGACTCTATAAGCTTTGTTCTAAATTCTTTCATGGTGGCCTCAACTTCGAGAGCATAAATGATGGTTTCATTACCCTTATACCCAAGATCAACTCGCCGGCTTAAATAAGTGATTATAGACCCATCACATTGTTGAACTGCTGCCTAAAAGTGATCACCAAATTGCTTGCAAACAGACTCCAGAAAATCATTCTTAAAATTATCCATCGAATCAATATGGCTTCATTCGGGGAAGATCCATTCAGGACTGTCTAGCATGGGCATTTGAATACATTTTTCAATGCCAAGCATCAAGAAAAGAAATAATTCTCTTAAAGCTAGACTTTGCCAAAGCCTTTGACACGATTGAGCATGAAGCAATGATTGAAATTATGAGAAGCATGGGCTTCAATGAGAAGTGGATAGGATGGATTCAAAGCATCTTTCCATTGGTAAAATCTTCAGTTTTACTAAATGGTGTCCCGGGCCGACAATTTTTCTGCAAATGTGGGGTACATCAGGGTGACCCACTGTCGCCCCTAATCTTTGTTCTTGCAGCGGATTTACTTCAGGAAGCAGTCAATGAAGCTTACAGACAAGGGCACATTCAATTACCTTTCCCCCGCACTGGCCAAACAGACTACCCAGTGATTCAATACGCAGACGATACTATCCTCGTCATGCCAGCATGCCCCGTTCAAGTTAATACAATCAAAGGGATATTAACAGATTATGCTACCTCTATTGGCCTCAAAATAAATTTTCACAAATCTACCCTGATCCCAATCAACTGTGATACCTCACTCTCCAACGCCCTAGCACAAATCTTTGGATGTAAGATTGGCAAAATGCCGTTCACTTACTTGGGATTGCCGCTTGGCACAACAAAGCCCTCAGTGCAAGATCTTATGCCCCTGGTCTGCTCAATGGAAAGAAGATTATCTTCTACCCTTAACTTGATGTCATATCAAGCAAAACTCAACCTACTAAATTCGGTGATCACATCCCTGATGATATTTGCACTCTGCACCATGAAATTCCCACCAAAAATCCTAGAACTTCTTGATAAGCTTCGAAGAAGATGTCTGTGGACAAAGAAAACTGACCAAGGTGAAACCTGTAATTCCCTTGCCTCTTGGGACATGATCTGCCAACCCAAAGAGTGTGGAGGCCTTGGAATCATCAATCTAAAAGTCCAGAGTGAGGT
The DNA here is from genome assembly GCF_003073215.2 of Triticum urartu. Lineage (NCBI taxonomy): Eukaryota > Viridiplantae > Streptophyta > Magnoliopsida > Poales > Poaceae > Triticum > Triticum urartu. The sequence continues at coordinate 586,333,560 of NC_053025.1, forward strand.
GATGTCTACTACACAACCTTCTTCTTGTAGACGTTGTTGGGCCTCCAAGTGCATAGGTTTGTAGGACAGTAGCAAATTTCCCTCAAGTGGATGACCTAAGGTTTATCAATCCGTAGGAGGCGTAGGATGAAGATGGTCTCTCTCAAGCAACCCCGCAACCAAATAACAAAGAGTCTCTTGTGTCCCCAACACACCCAATACAATGGTAAATTGTATAGGTGCACTAGTTCAGCGAAGAGATGGTGATACAAGTGGTATATGCATAGCAGATAAAGGTTTTTGTAATCTGAAAATAAAAATAGCAAGGTAACTCCCGGCAGGGTGCCAGAACGGGTCTAGATTGGTTTCCGGGTGGCTACGGAGGCTTCTGGCAGTGGAACTCCCGATCTATTGTGCTCTCGGATGTTTTTAGGGTATATGGAGATATATAGGCAGAAGAAGTATGTTAGGGGGGGCAGGAGGGGCCCACGAGGGTGGAGGGCGCGCCTAGGGGGTGGGCGCGCCCCCTACCTCATGGCCTCCTCGTAGATCCCCTGACGTGCACTCCAAGTCTTCTGGGCTTCTTCTGATCCAAAAATAAGTTCCGTGAAGTTTCAGGTCAATTGGACTCCGTTTGGTTTTCCTTTTCTGTGATATTCTAAAACAAGGTAAAAATAGAAACTGGCACTGGGCTCTGGGTTAATAGGTTAGTCCCAAAAATGATATAAAAGTGTATAATAAAGCCCATAAACATCCAAAACATTAGATAATATAGCATGGAGCAATCAAAAATTATAGATATGTTGGAGACGTATCAGCATCCCCAAGCTTAATTCATGCTCGTCCTCTAGTAGGTAAATGATAAAAACAGAATTTTTGATGCGGAGTGCTACTTGGCATAATTTTAATGTAATTCTTCTTAATTGTGGTATTAATATTCAGATCCAAAAGATTCAAGACAAAAGTTCATATTGACATAAAAATAATAATACTTCAAGCATACTAACTAAGAAATTATGTCCTCTCGAAATAACATGGCCAAAGAAAGTTCATCCCTACAAAATCATATAGTTTAGTCATGCTCCATTTTCGTCACACAAGAATGCTCTGATCATGCACAACCCCGATGACAAGCCAAGCAATTGTTTCATACTTTAGTAATCTCAAACTCATAAACCTTCACACAATACATGAGCGCGAGCCATGGATATAGAACTATGGGTGGAATAGAATATGATGATGGGGGTTATGTGGAGAAGACAAAAAGGAGAAAGTCTCACATCAACGAGGCTAATCAATGAGCTATGGAGATGCCCATCGATTGATGTTAATGCAAGGAGTAGGGATTGCCATGCAACGGATGCACTAGAGCTATAAATGTATGAAATCTCAACAAATGAAACTAAGTGGGTGTGCATCCAACTTGCTTGCTCACGAAGACCTAGGGCACTTGAGGAAGCGCATTATTGGAATATACAAGCGAAGTTCTATAATGAAAATTTCCCACTAGTATATGAAAGTGACAAAACAAGAGACTCTCTATCATGAAGATCGTGGTGCTACTTTGAAGAACAAGTGTGGCAAAGGATAGTGTGCATTGTCCCTTCTCTCTTTTTCTCTCATTTTTTTGGGCCTTCTCTTTTTTATGGCCTTTTTCTCTCTTTTTTTTGTTCCTCACTTGGGACAATTCTCTAGAAAATGATGATCATCACACTTCTATTTATTTACAACTCAATGATTACAACTCGATACTAGAACAAAGATGACTCTATATGAATGCCTCCGGTGGTGTACCGGGATATGCAATGAATCAAGAGTGACATGTATGAAAGAATTATGAACGGTGGCTTTGCCACAAATACTATGTCAACTACATGATCATGCTAAGCAATATGACAATGATGAATGTGTCATGATAAACGGAATGGTGGAAAGTTGCATGGCAATATATCTTTGAATGGCTATGGAAATGCCATAATAGGTAGGTATGGTGGCTGTTTTGAGGAAGATATAAGGAGGTTTATGTGTGAAAGAGCGTATCATATCATGGGGTTTGGATGCACCGTCGAAGTTTGCGCCAACTCTCAATGTGAGAAAGGGCAATGCACGGTACCGAAGAGGCTAGCAAGGATGGAAGGGTGAGAGTGCGTATAATCCATGGGCTCAACATTAGTCATAAAGAACTCACCTACTTATTGCAAAAATCTACAAGTCATCAAAAACCTCGGTACTACGCACATGCTCCTAGGGGGATAGGTTGGTAGGAAAAGACCATCGCTCGTCCCCCACCGCCGCTCATAAGGAAGACAATCAAATAACACCTCATGTTTCAAATTTGTCACATAACGTTTACCATACGTGCATGCTACGGGACTTGCAAACTTCAACACAAGCACTTCTCAAATTCACAACTACTCAACTAGCACGACTTTGATATTATTACCTCCATATCTCAAAACAATCATCAAGCATCAAACTTCTCTTAGTATTCAAAGCAATCATAGGAAAGTTTTATTATTCTCAAATACCTAGCACATTAGGATTTTAAGAAAATTACCATGCTATTTAAGACTCTCAAAATAATCTAAGTGAAGCATGAGAGATCAATAGTTTCTATAAAACAAATCCACCATCGTGCTCTAAAAAGATATAAGTGAAGTACTAGAGCAAATGACAAACTACTCCGAAAGATATAAGTGAAGATTAATGAGTAGTCGAATAATTATGCAACTATGTGAAGACTCTCTAACATTTAATAATTTCAGATCTTGGTATTTTATTCAAACAGCAAGCAAAACAAAATAAAATTACATCTAAGAATAGCAAACATCATGTGAAGAAGCAAAAACTTAGGATCAACCGATACTAACCGATAGTTGTTGAAGAAGAAAGGTGGGATGCCAACCGAGGCATCCCCAAGCTTAGACGCTTGAGACTTCTTGAAATATTATCTTGGGGTGCCTTGGGAATCCCCAAGCTTGAGCTTTTGTGTCTCCTTAATTTCTCTCATATCACAGTCTCCCTAAATCTCAAAAGCTTCATCCACACAAAACTTAGCAAGGACTCGTGATATAAGTTAGTATAAACCATTGCAAAAACCTTATCATAATTGATACGTCTCCGTCGTATCTACTTTTCCAAACACTTTTGCCCTTGTTTTTGGACTCTATCTTGTATGATTTGAATGGAACTAACCCGGACTGACGCTGTTTTCAGCAGAATTACCATGATGTTGTTTTATGTGCAGAAAACAAATATTCTCGGAATGACCTGAAAATCCACGGGAGGTCTTAGAAAAAACAATAAAAAATCATCGCCAAATATGAAGACCAGGGGGGCCACACCCTTTCCACGAGGGTGGGGGGCGCCCCCCCTAGGGCACGCCCCCCTGCCTCGTGGGCCCCCTGTTGACCCTCCGACGCCAACTCCAACTCTATATATTTGCTTTCGGAGAGAAAAAAATCAGGGAGAAGAAATCATCGCGTTTTACGATACGGAGCCGCCGCCAAGCCCTAAAACCTCTCGGGAGGGCTGATCTGGAGTCCGTTCGGGGCTCCGGAGAGGGGGATTCGTCGCCGTCGTCATCATCAACCATCCTCCATCACCAATTTCATGATGCTCACCGTCGTGCTTGAGTAATTCCATCATAGGCTTGTTGGATGGTGATGGGTTGGATGAGATTTATCATGTAATCGAGTTAGTTTTGTTAGGGTTTGATCCCTAGTATCCATTATGTTCTGAGATTGATGTTGCTATGACTTTTCTATGCTTAATGCTTGTCACTAGGGCCCGAGTGCCATGATTTCAGATCTGAACCTATTATGTTTTCATGAATATATGTGAGTTCTAGATCCTATCTTGCAAGTCTATAGTCACCTACTATGTGTTATGATCCGGCAACCCCGAAGTGACAATAATCGGGACCACTCCCGGTGATGACCATAGTTTGAGGAGTTCATGTATTCACTATGTGCTAATGCTTTGTTCCGTTCTCTATTAAAAGGAGGCCTTAATATCCCTAAGTTTCCAATAGGACCCCGCTGCCACGGGAGGGTAGGACAAAAGATGCCATGCAAGTTCTTTTCCATAAGCACGTATGACTATATACGGAATACATGCCTACATTGCATTGACGAATTGGAGCTAGTTCTGTGTCACCCTATGTTATGACTGTTAGATGATGAACCGCATCCGGCATAATTATCCATCGCTGATCCGGTGCCTACGAGTTTTCCATATACTGGTTTACGCTTATTTACTTTCCCGCTGCTACTGTTACAATCACTACAAAATACCAAAAACATTACTTTTGTTGTCTTTACTTTTGTTGCCACTACCACCACTATCATATTACTTTGCTACTAAACACTTTGCCGCAGATACTAAGTTTCCAAGTGTGGTTGAATTCACAGCTCATCTACTAATACTTGAGAATATTCTTTGGCTCCCCTTGTGTCGAATCAACAAATTTGGGTTGAATACTCTACCCTCGAAAGCTGTTGCGATCCCCTATACTTGTGGGTTATCAAGACCTTTTTCTGGTGCCGTTGCCGGGGAGCATAGCTCTATTCTTTGAGTCACTTGGGATTTATATCTGCTTATCATTATGAAGAATTTGAGAGATCCAAAAACCAAGATCTATCCCTCAACTACGAGGGGAGGTAAGGAACTGCCATCTAGCTCTGCACTTGATTCACCTTCTGTTATGAGTAAGTTTGCGACACCTACACCTACTTCTGCTATTCGTTCTGATATGTCGCATGTTATTGATGATGCCACTTCTGCTATGCATGATACTTATGATGAAATTGCTTCTATGCCTGATACTACTGTGCCCCTTAGTGAATTTCTTGATGAACAAATTGCTAGGGCTAGAGAAAAAGAAATTATTGAATCTGAATACGATGATGATAGTGATGATGAAAACATGCCTGTTATTCCTAAAGGTTATCTTTTTGATAGAGAATCTTCTGATGCTATTTTCGCTTGCAAAGATAGATATGAGCTTAAGAGGTTATTAATTAAATGGAACAAAGAATCACTTAGAGATAGAATGAGACATGACCCTGCTTTTGCTACTTCACCTATATGTGTTCCTGATAAAGATTATGAATTCTCTATTGATCCTGATATAATTACTTTGGTTGAATCTGATCCGTTTTATGGCTATGAATCTGAAACTGTTGTGGCACATCTTACTAAGTTAAATGATATAGCTTCCCTGTTCACTAATAATGAGAGATCACGTTACCTCTATTTACTCAAAATATTTCCGTTCTCATTAAAGGGTGATGCTAAGATATGGTTTAATTCTCTTGATCCTAGTTGTGTGCGTAGTCCCCAGGATATGATTTATTACTTCTCTGCTAAATATTTCCCTGCTCATAAGAAACAAGTTGCTTTAAGGGAAATATACAACTTTGTGCAAATCAAAGAAGAGAGTCTCCCACAAGCTTGGGGGAGGCTTCTCAAGCTACTTAATGATTTGCCTGACCATCCTCTTAAGAAACCTGAAATACTTGATATCTTTTATAACGGACTAACCGATGCTTCCAGAGATTACGTAGATAGTTGTGCTGGTTCTCTTTTCAGGGAAAGAACACCGGATGAAGCTGAAATTCTATTGAATAATATGTTGACAAATGAAAATAATTGGGCACCTCCTGTTGGAAATATGCCCTAGAGGCAATAATAAATTAGTTATTATTATATTTCCTTGTTCATGATAATTGTCTTTATTCATGCTATAACTGTATTATCCGGAAATCGTAATACACGTGTGAATACATAGACCATAATATGTCCCTAGTAAGCCTCTAGTTGACTAGCTCGTTGATCAATAGATGGTTATGGTTTCCTGACCATGGACATTGGATGTCATTGATAACGGGATCATATCATTAGGAGAATGATGTGATGGACAAGACCTAATCCTAAGCATAGCACTAGATCGTGTAGTTCATATGCTATAGCTTTTCTAATGTCAAGTATCATTTCCTTAGACCATGAGATTGTGCAACTCCCGAATACCGTAGGAATACTTTGGGTGTATCAAACGTCACAACGTAACTGGGTGGCTATAAAGGTGCATTACAGGTATCTCTGAAAGTGTCTGTTGGGTTGGCACGAATCGAGACTGGGATTTGTCACTCCGTGTAAACGGAGAAGTATCTCTGGGCCCACTAGGTAGGACATCATCATATGCGCAATGTGACCAAGGAGTTGATCACGGGATGATGTGTTACGGAACGAGTAAAGAGACTTGCCGGTAACGAGATTGAACAAGGTATAAGGATACCGACGACCGAATCTCGGGCAAGTAACATACCGATAGACAAAGGGAATTGAATACGGGATTGATTAAGTCCTTGACATCGTGGTTCATCCGATGAGATCATCGTGGAACATGTGGGAGCCATCATGGGTATCCAGATCCCGCTGTTGGTTATTGACAGGAGAATGTCTCGGTCATGTCTGCATGTCTCCCGAACCCGTAGGGTCTACACACTTAAGGTTCGGTGACGCTAGGGTTATGAAGATATGTGTATGCAGTAACCCGAATATTGTTCGGAGTCCCGGATGAGATCCCGGACGTCACGAGGAGTTCCGGAATGGTCCGGAGGTAAAGATTTATATATAGGAAGTCCTGTTTCGGCCATCGGGACAAGTTTCGGGGTCATCGGTATTGTACCGGGACCACCGGAAGGGTCCCGGGGGCCCACCAGGTGGGGCCACCTATCCCGGAGGGTCCCATGGGCTGAAGTGGGAAGGGATCCAGCCCAAAGTGGGCTGGGGCGCCACTTCCCTTATGGCCCATGCGCCTAGGGTGAAGGGGGAAACCCTAAGGAAGAGTCCCAAGGAGGGAAGGCACCTCCTAGGTGCCTTGGGGGGGAGGACTCCTCCCCTGGCCGCCGCCCCCTTGGAGATTGGATCTCCTAGGGGCTGGCGCACCCCCCCTTGGGATTCCTATATATAGTGGGGTAGGAGGGCCTCTCAAACACACCTTTTGCCTTTGGTGCAGCCCCTCCCTCTCTCCCCGTTACGTCTCTCTCTTGTAGTATAGGCGAAGCCCTGCTACTGTGACGCCCTGCATCCACCACCACGCCGTCGTGCTGCTGAATCTTCATCAACCTCTCCCTCTCTCCTTGCTGGATCAAGGCATGGGAGACGTCATCGGGCCGTACGTGTGTTGAACGCGGAGGTGCCGTCCGTTCGGCGCTAGGATCATCGGTGATTTGAATCACGACGAGTACGACTCCATCAACCCCGTTCTCTTGAACGCTTCCGCTTAGCGATCTACAAGGGTATGTAGATGCACTCTCCTTCCCCTCGTTGCTGGTCTCTCCATAGATAGATCTTGGTGACACGTAGGAAAATTTTGAATTTATGCTACGTTCCCCAACACCTCCTGAGCCAGCTCCTGCTCCAATTACTGAGCCTATTCCTAAACCAACTCCGAAGAAGAGAGGTGTTCTATTTCTCAGTCCCGAAGATATGCAAGAGGCAAAGAAATCTATGAAAGAAAAAGGTATTAAAGCTGAAGACGTTAAGAATTTACCTCCTGAAAGTGCTAGTGATCGACTAGAGGGGGTTGAATAGGCGATTTTTAGGAAAGTCTTCCAAACATGTAAGTTTCAAAGACAAACGATAGAAATAAACCTATTACCATGCAGCGAAAGGTAGACTACACTAGGCAAACCATAGTCAAGTATTCAATGAAGTGAAAGCACAATGACTAATAGCAGCTAGGCAGTAAGGATCAGGTAGGAAGATATTGTGAAGCCAATCAGAACAAGTAATCACTCAGTGAAGCCAAATGGTGATGCAATCGTATAATGACTTCACAAGGACCAACAGTAAGTAAAGGGAAGGGAAGGATGAAACCAGTGACTCGTTGAAGACAATGATTTGTTCGACCAGTTCCAGTTGATGTGACAACTGTACGTCTGGTTAGGGAGGCTTAGATTCAACTCAGAAGACCTCGTCTGCACCTTATTCCCCTTGAGCTAAGGACACCTAGTCCTCGCCCAATCACTCTGGTAAGTCTTCAAGGTAGACTTCCAAACCTTCACAGACTTCGTTCACCGGCGATCCACAATGACTCTTGGATGCTCAGAACGCGACGCCTAACCGGCTGGAGGATTCACAGTCCTCAAGTGTAATAAGTCTTCAGATCACACAGACGGGAAGACTTAAGTGATTCCTAACACTGTTTGGCTCTGGGTGGTTACGGCTTTATCCTCTCAAGGAATTCTCTCCCAAAGGCTTCGAGGTGGGTTGCTCTCAAACGATAGAAGCCGTGCTTTAACTCTGAGCAGCCAGCCGTTTATGGTTGTAGGGGTGGGCTATTTATAGCCACTAGGCAACCCGACCTGATTTGTCCGAAATGACCCTGGGTCACTAAGGAACTGACACGTGTTCCAACAGTCAGATTTCAAACACACGCGACAACTTTACTTGGGCTACAAGCAAAGCTGACTTATCCAACTCTGGACAAGATTTTCTCTCATAGTCTTCACTCGAAGACATAGGATTTTGGTTAAGCATCACTTCAGTCATTCTGACTGGTTCTTTTGGACCCCACTTAACAGTACGGTGGTTCCTATGACTCAACAAAGAAAAACACAGAACGACGAAACTGCTAAGTCTTCGCGCTCCATAGTCTTCACGCGATGTCTTCTCTTGTCATAGTCTTCAATGTGAATGTCTTCACATACCACCTTTGACTTCAATGTCTTCATACATTTTTAGGGGTCATCTCTGGTAGGAAAACCGAATCAATGAGGGACTTCTACCTGTGTTATCCTGCAATTCTCACAAACACATTAGTCCCTCAACTAGGTTTGTCGTCAATACTCCAAAACCAACTAGGGGTGGCACTAATGCACATACAATCTCCCCCTTTTTGGTGATTGATGACAAACTAGTTGAAGTTTTCAATGGGGAATATAATATGTGAAATTGTAAAGGATAGGGAATTGTCTTCATAAGTTGCAAGGGCTCCCCCTGAAGATGTGCATATAATTAATTTGCTTTTGGAATGCAATGCACATGGCAGGTTGTACTTGTGGAGATCCTCTTCAACTTATGATGACAATTCATCATGCATGAAAAGTATGTGAAGATAATGACATGCATAATGAAAAATGGACATCTGCAGAATGATCTAAGTGCGGAATTTATCATGGCACATGCGGAATTTATCATGGCATCACAGAATAGCAAATAAGTAGCAGACGACCATCGAGTTTAAGTGTTACAACTCAAAGAACCAAATGTATCAAAACGAGAGTTGTAAACACTAGGCAAAACATAAAGCAACCGCCCATATGGACCCGCTTGAAGACTATCAAACTCATATGCTTCTCCCCCTTTTGTCAGTAAGGACCAAAAAGGTTTGAATACATAGAGCATCTACTCGTTCCCATGAGGAGTAGGTGAAGCAGCAAGGTTGCCGGTGTTGTTCGGCGGTGCAGACGAACTCGGGGCAGTGTCGATACATGCAGAAGTAGGGAGCGGTGAAGTGGCATCGTCTTCGTCCTCGATCACTCTGGCATTCACAGTTGCCGCGGAGGAAGAGAACTCAGAGTCTTCAAGAGACGGAGTTCGTCGCAGCACAGTCCTTCTTGGAGGTGTGGAGTCAAACTTGAAACGTTCAGAGAAGCCATCCTCTTGAAGATCATCTTCAGAACACATAAGCGTCAGCCCTTTCCATGTACGCCGACAGGTTTCATGGGCAACAAAGGCATTCTTGGTGGCAAGATTGCGAATGTGGTTGACATCCACCAAAAGGCTTTACATTTGGCGCTTCAGCCAGTCATGATGCCTATCCTGTTTCTGATGAAGGGAAACCAGAAGCTCTCGGTCATTGAGAACATGAGATCGCTTCTTGGGTCGTTGGGCAATAGTGCTTTCAGTGGCTTCAGTGAGGGCACGATGAGGTGCACGTGTAGTACCAGCCAGAGGATAAACACGAGTGACTGCTTCAACTCCTTCAATGTTTTGCGAGAAACTTTGATGCTCAGCATTCTGAAGACTAAGAGGCTCCTTGGCAGGCTCTGGATAGATGGCTTCAACGGACATATCAACATCAGGCAGAAAGATCCGATGATTGCGAACAGAGGGCTGATATGAGACAGCTGAGTGTAGTTTGATCAGCCGCATTATCCATGGAGCGTAAAACTTCAAGCCAAAAAGATCAGATCCTAATGCAGCAAGTTGGTGGATGAAGAAGTCTTGTGCATTGAAGCATTTGCCGTGAAGAATATAAAAGACCAAAGTCTTCATTGCACCTTCCAACTTTGCATGTGGAGAATGTCCTTTGATGGGCCAGAGAGTTTGCTTGATAATGTGATAGATAGTGTGTGGCAGATACTCAAGGTCTTCAACAAAGAACTCCTTAGGATATGCAGCATCTGGAGGCAAAGGCTTCATCATGCTAAGCATCTGACTCATGTTTGGTTTAGGCTTCTGAAAGATGCTCTCCAGAGCTGCACTGTGAAGCCGACAACCAGGTTCATAAAGATCTCCAGGAGTGGGCAGACCAGTGAGATCAATGATATCTAAGGCTTTGGCTTCGTGATGAACATTGCCGGTCATCCACTCAAGGACCCAAGTCTTCGGATCTCTGTTGTAGCCACGAATGTGAAGAGTGGCATAGAATTGGAGCAACAACTCTTCGTTCCAGTGCTCTTGGTCGGTGACGAAAGGCAACAGTCCAGACTCTTTGAAGCAATCTAGAGCTTCTTCCAAGCAAGGCAGACCAGTTATGGCTTCAGTGTCAAGATGCATATGAGGGAAAATGCGACCTTGATTGTACAGAATGCATGAGTAATAACTTCGCTGCGGATAGCTCCAGAACCGATCAGAAGATATTCTTTCCCTTGAGTAGGGGTTCTTGGCGCTATTGAAGAAGGTGTTGTCTGCTTTGAAGCTGTTGACATTAAAGGATCCGGGTGCTGATGCAGGACCTGGAAACCTGGGCAACCTTGGCATTGGCTTCTGTACCTGAGGCCTGTGCTCAACATGATAGTCAAACTGAGGACCAGCAGCAGGCGCAGGAGCAGTAGCATCATTGGCTTCACTGACTTCTGGCACATTGGTTGGTGCAGGCTCCACATTTGCTTCAGCCATGACAACGTCATTGGCTTCATTTGTGTTGGTGGTGGCAGCCTCAAGATTCTCAACCTCCACTTGATGAGTTGGTGGGGGAGTAGAGACACGTTCTTCTTCTTGTGTGTCGTCGGCTGATGCAGCCGGAATGTCTTCAGCAGCTTTAGCCTCAGACTCGGAGACATTCACAGTAGGAGTGGCATCTGGAAACACTTGACGTGCAACAGATTGGTGGGGCACTTCTCCTTCTGGAACGCTCGAAAGAGGGACTTGAGACCTTGGTCCTTTGCGAAGCCTGCGTAACGCTGGCGACGCCTCTGGAGACAGAGTTGGCTGGGCCTCAAAGTCATCTTCTTCTTCTTGCCGGGGTGGTGTGACTTGTTGTTGTGGGTGATCAGCCCATGATGCATCCTGAGCAATTGGCGTCAGAGGACGACCAATGCTGATGAGTTCGCTGTGCGTAAGCACAGGTGATGATACCAAGTTGTGCTCGATGTGAGGAAGAACTACATCATCTTCAACATTGTCATGGTGACCAATGTCTTCAGCAGCGGTGGGATCAGCTGCTGGAATGTCTTCAACTTCATGAGCCTCTATGGAAGCAGGCTCATGGACAGTCAGTTGGCGCTCTTGATGTTCACCTGCAGGGCGAACGATGGAGATAGGTTCAACAACTAAGGGATCTGTGGGAGCAGCCCGATCCTTCTTGGTCTTGCGCTTCTTCTTGGAGGGAGCAGCATCAGAGGCTTCAGGATGTTTCCTCTTTCTCGCTTCAGCCTCAGCAGTCCTCGTCTTCTTCAATTCTGAAGCGGTTGACCTGACCTTTGGCTTCGAGCTAGTCATGCTGGCTGGGAAGACAATGGGATGTGCTTCCTGCCTTGTTGCTTCAGGTTCGGCCACATCTGGCTTCTTCTTCTTCTTTGCAGCCATCCTGGAATCGATGCCAGGACGACCAAGGGCCTTGCGCTTCTCAGCCTCATTGTAGGCTTGCACACACTTGTCAGCCAGGCTCTTCATGCTCTCATGAGAACCTTGAGCTTCTTCACGCTTCTTGAGAAAGGCTTCTTTGAGCTCGTGCAGCATGATCTTGAAATTTTTGACCTCTTGCACGCTGAGCTTGGCCATGTGCTTCTTTAACTGAGCTTTCTCGAAGTTGATCTTTTGCTTCAGTTCAACGATGTGCTGAGCTAGAGCTAGCTCTGAAGCAATGGCGCCATGGAAGGCAACATTGAGGCCAATTGGAAGTTGCAGATCTTCAAAGCTGAGGTTGGGCGTGTCAAAACACTCATCAATGAAGTTGTGGATGATTGCCACGTCAAAGAGAGGCAAATCATTGAAGATTTCTGCTTCTTCTTTGCTCTTGATCAGTTTCTCAAGAGAAGAATAGCAGCAGCAGTCAGTTCTTGGCTGGTGTGTTGCAAAGGCATCTTGACTCTTGAGGGCTTGGAGATGCGTGACAAACCTTCAGACTCCACACTGTCTTCAGGAGGTGCAGTAGCCAGTGGCTTCGCCCATGAGATTTTTGGTGCTGAGGCAAGCATTGAAGCTTTAGGCTTCTTCAGTTTCTGTAGCTTCGGCGGTGCAGGCGCTTCATTAGATTCATCGTCATCTGCAGGCTCATCCATGGCTGTCCCTTGAACCATGATATGAGTGATGAGACCTTATAGGTTGTAGAAGGGCCCAACAAGATTGGGTTCAGCTTCGCGGGTGCCATCGGCACGAGGAGCAGAAGGGCCAGGGTTGAAGTCTAGTCCCAATGACTTCTTGTTTTGCTTAGATGAATTCTTGGCAAATTGGAAGTTGCGTTTGAACAGATTGTCGTCACGACACCATAGCAATGACGATGGGTGAGCATCCGCAGGCTGTGGTCCACGGACCATGCAGGGATAGAAGCCTTGTTCAATGGCTTCATCTCTGGACCTGTGTTGAAGATTTATGTATAGGATGTCTCCCCATGGTCGCTTGATGGTATTTTTCTCAGCATATTCCTGGGTCACAAATTGGTACTTGAACCATTGTTCTGCCCAATATCTTCGAATCCATTGGATTCGGGTCTTGCGCTGATTGTAGTACTCTTCAGGATCTGTCTTGTAAAGCTTTGAGAGGTCATCAGGAAAATCTCTTGACGTTCCCCCACGACGCTATCTACCACCCTTCCTTACTGATTTCTCTGTAGCCATGAACTTCAAACTGAATGGCTTCAACATGTTCAAAGGTTTCAAAGGCTTTCGCTTGCTGGACAAACAGGAACTGGCTTCGGGAGAATTTATATGATGCTGTAAGAATTCTGCGAATGAATGCAGACTATGAGAACCAAGGGATTCTCCCACGGACATGTACCTGTGACAGCATTAAGGTGCGAGGGAAGGGGAAGAGGTCATATGCATTCTCAGAAGATTTTGAAGATAAATCAGTTTAGAAGACATTGACCTCATCGTGCGAAGACATTCACTCATAGATAAGGAGTTGGTTCCAGATTTGTACGAATCCATGGATCAGTACAAGTGAGGAATCTAACTACTTTGTGAAGCATAAGTGAACATACTAGGCATATTATGAGATGCAGTATGAAATAGATCCAACTTGTGTGAACAGAAACTGCTTGTGGTAGAAAGTGATGAATCTATAGGATCAAAGGGGCCGTAAAAGGAAGTTTTATTTACCACACGAAGAACTGCTAGACGGAGTGGATGAGGAGGCCGAGCAGTTCGATCGTCCGTGCCCTAACTTGGCGATGGAGGACACCTATGGCGACGGCGGAGAAGACGATGTCCGCGGCCGGCGTGAAGACGGTGTCAGAGAGGTCGCGACAGCTAAGCGCTTCATCGTCGGCGTCGTCGAGGGCTAGCGGTGGCACTAGGGTTCGTGCGAGAGTGGAAGAAAGGATAATGACTGTGGTGAGGCGTGTATTTATAGGGACATGGACGGCACAGTGTTATTACATAGGTGCCCCTGGTGATTCACATCTGAAGGACACGTGGCCATCATGCAACATATCGGAGGTTGTTCCACGTTCCCACGCATGCCTGGATTTTCGGGTGGTCATTCCCACTTCTCTGGGTTTCAGGTGAAGGAATTAGCATTGAAAGCGGACTTAATGTTTGTCTCTGTATCTTCTTCTAACAAGGACGCAGAGAAGACATTCGACAGTTTCAAGAGAATGCATATGATTTGGAGAGACAGAGTTTGAGATAGAAAGCATAGAGAGGTTAGGGTCCGATCACATTCACTTAGTTCAAAAGATTCAACAAGAAGACATAGCTATAAGTGAATGCTGTAGAGGACAGAACACTAGTGTATATATATATATAATCAACATAGTGAAGATAATCATGAAGACAGGTTGAGATTGAAGCCAAACCAAATGTGAAGACATAGCAAATGTAACGCATGGGTGAAACACTTCAAACAGAAGAATTTGGTGGTGGTGTTACCCACCGTATAGGAAGTATTAGACCCAGACACGGCGCACAATTATCGTGGCGCTCCGAAGTCAAATTCCACATTAATGTATTCACACTTAGAATGTATGTCTTCATTGATTGAAGATATACTTTACTTCGTGTGTTGCACATCTAAGTCATCAATATGCATAAGTGTTAGGATGTGTGCCTGATCACAGGACATTTGAGGATTCCAAGATATTTAGCTCACACCGTAACTTGCAAAATCTCTTCTCATCCAAGGGCTTGGTGAAGATATCTGCCAATTGCTCTTTAGTGTTGACGTGTATGATATCAATATCTTCCTTCACAACATGATCTCTGAGAAAGTGATGACGAATTTCAATGTGCTTTGTCTTCGAGTGCTGAACTGGGTTGTTGGCAATCTTGATGGCGCTTTCGTTGTCGCAGTAGAGTGGCACTTGCTTTAGATGAATGCCATAGTCTTTGAGTGTTTGCTTCATCCACAGAAGCTGAGCACAGCAAGATCCAGCAGCAATGTATTCAGATTCAGCAGTGGAGACAGATACACAGTTTTGCTTCTTTGAAGACCAACATACAAGTGATCGTCCCAGAAAATGACATGTGCCTGATGTAGACTTGCGATCCACCTTGTCACCAGCATAATCAGAATCCGAGAATCCAACCAGATCAAACTCTTAGCCCTTTGGATACCATAATCCTAGTGTTGGGGTGTAAGCCAAATATCGAAGAATTCGCTTCACAGCTAAGTGATGCAATTCCTTTGGTGCCGCTTGGAATCGAGCACACATGCAAACACTAAGCATAATATCTGGCCTAGATGCACGTAGATAAAGTAAAGAACCAATCATGGAGCGGTATACCTTTTGATCGAACTCTTTACCATTGTCGTCGGGACCCAGATGATGTTTGGCTGGCATTGGCGTCGTGAAGCCTTTGCAGTCTTGCATACCAAATTTCTTCAGGCAATCTTTGAGGTACTTCTCTTGAGATATGAAGATTGATGCTGTTGCGTTGCTGACGTATTTGAAGACCAAGGAAGAACTTCAGCTCACCCATCATGGACATCTGATATTGCTCTTGCATCATATATCCAAACTCTTCACTGTATTTCTGATTGGTGCAGCCGAAGATAATGTCATCCACATATATTTGGCACACAAACAGTTCACCATCATATGTCTTCATGAAGAGAGTGTGGTCGAGGGAACCAGATTTGAAGCCTTTGCTCTTCAGGAAGTCTTTGAGTGTGTCATACCAAGCCCGAGGGGCTTGTTTGAGGCCATACAGTGCCTTGTTGAGCTTGTACACCATGTTAGGATGTTTTGGATCTTCAAAGCCAGGCGGTTGTGCAACATACACTTCTTCTTCAATCTTTCCATTGAGAAAAGCGCTCTTCACATCCATTTGATATAGAAGTATGTTATGATGATTCGCATAGGCCAGCAGTATGCGTATGGCTTCAAGTCTAGCCACAGGAGAAAATGTTTCATCGAAGTCAATCCATTCAACTTGAGTGTACCCTTGAGCAACGAGACGAGCTTTGTTTCTAACAACTTGACCATGCTCATCTTGCTTGTTGCGATATATCCATTTGGTGCCTATTATATTGTGCTTGCGAGGATCAGGACGCTTAACCAGTTCCCATACATTATTCAGCTCAAACTATTGAAGCTCTTCCTGCATAGCTTGAATCCATTCAGGTTCCATGAAGGCTTCTTCAACTTTCTTGGGTTCAGATATTGAGACGAATGTGAAGTGCCCACAGAAATTTGCTAGCTGTGTTGCCCTTGAACGAGTGAGTGGACCTGGTGCGTTGATGCTATCAATTATTCTCTCAATTTGTACTTCATTTGCAAGACGAGGATGTACAGGACGAAGATTTTGCTCTTGCTGATCATTGTCATTGTTAGAGGGATTGTCTTCAGGCTGAGCATTGTCTTCAGGTTGATCAGGTGCGGAGATGATAAGTTCCTCTTCAGGTTGAGCTTCAGACGGTATGATTTCTCCAGTTCCCGTAAGTTTGATTGATTCACTGGATGGAACTTCATCTAGCACATTTCGCAGGTGCTCTCTTTGTGAGCCGTTCGTCTCATCAAACCGCACATCCACTGTTTCAACCACTTTATAGTGAAAAAGGTTGAAGACTCTGTAGGAGTACGAATCCTTTCCATATCCAAGCATAAAACCCTCATGTGCTTTTGGTGCAAATTTTGAAGTGTGATGTGGATCCTTGATCCAGCACCTGGCGCCAAATACTCTGAAGTAACTGACATTTGGCTTCTTGCCAGTAAGGAGCTCATAGGATGTCTTGTTCAGAAGCTTGTGAAGATAAACACGGTTGATGATATGGCATGCAATATCAATGGCTTCCGGCCAGAATTTTCTTGGAGTCTTGTATTCATCAAGCATCGTCCGGGCCATCTCAATAAGTGTTCTATTCTTGCGTTCGACGACGCCATTCTGCTGTGGCGTGTACGGAGCTGAGAATTCATGTGTGATGCCTAAGGTATCAAGATATGTATCTAGGCCAGTGTTCTTGAATTCGGTGCCATTGTCACTTCTGATGTGCTTTATCTTGGCGCCATAGTTGTTCATTGCTCGACTGGCGAAGCGTCTGAAGACATCCTGCACTTCAGTCTTGTAGAGGATTATATGCACCCAAGTATATCTTGAGTAATCATCAACAATGACAAAGCCATAAAGACAAGCAGTAGTAGTAAGAGTTGAGTAATGAGTGGGACCGAAAAGATCCATGTGGATCAGTTCAAAGGGTTGAGTCATTGTCATGATTGTCTTCGAGGGATGCTTGGCCCTCGTCATCTTTCCTGCTTCACAGGCACCGCATAAGTGATCCTTCTTGAACTTGATGCCCTCGATGCCTATGACATGCTTCTTCCTTGAAAGGGTGTGGAGGTTCCTCATGCCAGCATGCCCTAGCCTTCGATGCCAGAGCCAGCATTCAGAAGCTTTTGCTAGAAGACATACTGCAAGTTGTGGTCCTGCTGAGAAATCTACCATGTATAAATCATCTTTCCGATACCCTTCAAACACTAGAGACTTGTCAGATTCCATTAGTACAAGGCAACGATATTTTCCAAACATCACAATCATGTTTAAATCGCAAAGCATTGAGACAGACATTAAGGTGAAACCAAGGGATTCAACAAGCATGACTTTATCCATGTGTTGATCATTTGAGATTGCAACTCTACCTTGACCCAATACCTTGCTTTTACCAGTGCCAGCAAATGTGATGTGACTTTTGTCAGATGGACATAAAGTTGAGTCCATGAGAAGGCTTCGCTTGCCAGTCATGTGATTTGTACACCCACTATCAATAATCCATTCTGAAGCAGCTGGTGTCGTACCCTACAGTGCAGTTAGGGGGATAGGCTTCACGAAGAGAATTGTGAAGCAAAAACATTTGACGAACCAGTGGATTATTAAAGCTTAGATCGAGATTAGGACTGATAGAGCAAGTAGCAAGCGATTCAGGAACAAAGTACATAATAAGACCATTTGGGCATTTGATCTTACGCCCTACAAGATGTTTAAGGTCCCTAGCAGTAGTGTCAGACGATTTTGGTTTTTAGCTGGAGACCTTTCCCTGCAAAAGAGAGTTAAGCTTTCTTAGCCAACCACATCTTCAAGGGTGGCTTCGAAGCAATGAGTCTAAGTGCAGCATCTGAGAACTTTGGCTTTGGAGCCCTAGCAAAAAGTCTTGCAGGTGGACAATAGTACTCATAAGAATAAGCATAATAGTTCTTGGTCTTATGAACATGGCGGTTTGATGAAATGCGCTCATATTCACAGGCCTGAGTATGGTTTCCCTGCAAAACATTTGCGTTAGTGTGACTCAGGTGAGTCATTTGTCTGTATGAAGCCTTTGGACCGTATGAAGCCTGTGGTCTAGGGTTTGTCTTCTTCACCTGTGGTGTCATGATGACATTCATAGGAAGATTCTCCAAACACCTTTTCGGCACCCAGATCTTCTTCATAGGCGGTCCATTCCTGCAGTTAGTACCAATATACCTGGCAAACACTTCACCATTCTGATTCTTAAACAGTTTATAGTTTGCATCGAAGGATTCATCAATAACAATGGGATTAGCACAAGTGAAGCCAGATAGGGTGAATGGATCTGCTGAAGGTTCCTTTGCAGCAACCCATGTGGTTTTGGGGTACTGCTCAGGTTTCCAGTAAGAGCCATCAGCATTCATTTTCCTTTCGAACCCAACACCCTCTTTCCTAGGGTTTCGGTTCAGGATCTGCCTTTTGAGGACATCACATAGTGTCTGATGCCCTTTGAGACTTTTGTACATCCCTGTTTCAAGTAGTGTCTTCAACCTAGCATTCTCATCAGCAATAGCAGTGGTATCCTCAGCAGGGGGGTTAGTTACCACATCAACAGTTGAAGATATTGCAATAGTAGCAGTGGTAGAACATTCAGCAACAGAAGTAGCGTTATCACGCTCAATGCATTTAAGACATGGTGGTTCAAATCCTTCTTGAGCTAAACTGATCTGTTTGGCGCGAAGTGACTCATTTTCCTTTTGAAGATCTTCATGAGCCGCTCTCAATTTCTCAAGATCTTGCTTCCTTTGAAGATAATCATAGGAAAGCCTTTCATGAGTTGTTGAGAATGTTTCATGACGACTTTCAAGTTCCTCATACTTAACGTGAAGATTTTTATGTCTTCAATTAAGGACTGAGATCGAGTCATTTCAGCGTCTAACAGATCATCGCTTTTGTCTAACAGTTTTTGAATGTGTTCCATAGCTTTCTGTTGTTCAGTTGCAATTTTTGCAAGTGTTTTGTAGCTGGGTTTGGAACCACAATCAGAGTCATCGTCACTAGATTTTTGATAGTGAGTAGTGCGTGTGTTTACCTTGGCACCGCGTGCCATGAAGCAGTAGGAAGGAGCGGAGTAGTCCTTGTCATTTGCATCGGTGTCGGTGATGAAGTCATTGTCTTCAGCGTTGAAGATGGACTTGGCAACGTATGCTGTAGCCAGACTCGAAATACCAGAATCGGACTCCTCCTCAGACTCCCCTCCGCCTCCTCAAAAGCGGACTCCTCCTCAGAATCCATTTCCTTGCCAACAAACGCACGTGCCTTGCCAGATGAGCTCTTCTTCTATGATGAAGACTTGGAGGAAGACTTGGAAGAAGACTTTGAGTATTTCTTCTTCTTCTTGTCGTCAGAGTCATACTCCTTGCTCTTCTTCTTCTTGTTGTTCTCATTGCCCCACTGTGGACACTCAGAGATGTAGTGGCCAGGTTTCTTGCACTTGTGACATGTTCTCTTCTTGTAGTCATGAGCAGAAGCTTCATCATTCATTGAGCTTGATCGTGAAGACTTTCTGAGGCCTTTCTTCTTGGTGAATTTTTGGAACTTCTTCACAAGCATAGCAAGCTCCTTTCCAATGTCTTCAGGATCATCAGAGCTGTTGTCAGATTCTTCTTCAGATGAGGAGGCAGCCTTTGCCTTCAAGGCACGAGTTCGCCCATAGTTGGGACCGTAGATGTCTCTTTTCTCAGAAAGCTGAAACTTGTGTGTGTTGAGCCTCTCAAGTATGTCAAACGGATCGAGTGTCTTGAAATCAGGACGTTCTTGAATCATCAGGGCTAGGGTGTCAAACGAACTGTCAAGTGATCTCAGGAGTGTCTTGACGACTTCATGCTTGGTGATCTCAGTAGCGCCGAGGGCTTGAAGCTCATTTGTGATGTCAGTGAGTCGATCAAACGTGAGCTGGACATTCTCATTGTCATTTCTCTTGAAGCGGTTGAAGAGGTTGCGAAGGACACTGATTCTCTGATCTCTCTGGGTTGAGACGCCTTTGTTGACCTTGGAGAGCCAGTCCCAGACTAGCTTAGATGTTTCCAAAGCACTCACACGGCCATACTGTCCTTTGGTCAGATGACCACAGATGATATTCTTGGCAGTAGAGTCCAGTTGAACGAACTTCTTGACATCAGCAGCAGTGACACCTTCTCCAGCCTTGGGAACGCCGTTCTTGACGACATACCATAGGTCGACATCAATGGCTTCAAGATGCATGCGCATCTTATTCTTCCAGTAGGGATATTCAGTTCCATCGAAGACAGGGCACGCAGCGGAGACTTTAATTATCCCTGCAGTCGACATAGCTAAAACTCTAGGTGGTTAAACCGAATCACACAGAACAAGGGAGTACCTTGCTCTGATACCAATTGAAAGTGCTAGTGATTGACTAGAGGGGGGTGAATAGGCGATTTTTAGGAAAGTCTTCAAAACATGTAAGTTTCGAAGACAAACAATAGAAATAAACCTATTACCATGCAGCGGAAGGTAGACTACACTAGGCAAACCATAGTCAAGTATTCAATGAAGTGAAAGCACAATGACTAATAGCAGCTAGGCAGTAAGGATCAGGTAGGAAGATATTGTGAAGCCAATCAAAACAGGTAATCACTCAGTGAAGCCAAATGGTGATGCAATCATACAATGACTTCACAAGGACCAACAGTAAGTAAAGGGAAGGGAAGGATGAAACCAGTGACTCGTTGAAGACAATGATTTGTTGGACCAGTTCCAGTTGCTGTGACAACTGTACGTCTGGTTAGGGAGGCTGAGATTCAACTTAGAAGACCTCGTCTTCACCTTATTCCCCTTGAGCTAAGGACACCCAGTCCTCGCCCAATCACTCTGGTAAGTCTTCAAGGTAGACTTCCAAACCTTCATAGACTTCGTTCACCG
Source organism: Triticum urartu (assembly GCF_003073215.2). Classification (NCBI taxonomy): domain Eukaryota; kingdom Viridiplantae; phylum Streptophyta; class Magnoliopsida; order Poales; family Poaceae; genus Triticum; species Triticum urartu. The sequence continues at coordinate 586,354,817 of NC_053025.1, forward strand.
GCGATCCACAATGACTCTTGGATGCTCAGAACGCAACGCCTAACCAGCTGGAGGATTCACAGTCCTCAAGTGTAATAAGTCTTCAGATCACACAGACAGGAAGACTTAAGTGATGCCTAACACTATTTGGCTCTTGGTGGTTAGGGCTTTATCCTCTCAAGGTGATTATCTCTCAAAGGCTTCGAGGTGGGTTGCTCTCAAACGACAGAAGCCGTGCTTTAACTCTGAGCAGCCAACCGTTTATGGTTGTAGGGGGTGGGCTATTTATAACCACTAGGCAACCCGACCTGATTTGTCTGAAATGACCCTGGGTCACTAAGGAACTGACACGTGTTCCAACGGTCAGATTTCAAACACACACGGCAACTTTACTTGGGCTACAAGCAAAGCTGACTTATCCAACTCTGGACAAGATTTGCTCTCATAGTCTTCACTCGAAGACATAGGATTTTGGTTAAGCATCACTTCAGTCACTCTGACTGGTTCTCTTGGACCCCACTTAACAGTACGGTGGTTCCTATGACTCAACAAAGAGAAACACAGAACAACGAAACTGCTAAGTCTTCGCGCTCCATAGTCTTCACGCGATGTCTTCTCTTGTCATAGTCTTCAATGTGAATGTCTTCACATACCACCTTTGACTTCAATGTCTTCATACATTTTTAGGGGTCATTTCTGGTAGGAAAACCGAATCAATGAGGGACTTCTACCTGTGTTTTCCTGCAATTCTCACAAACACATTAGTCCCTCAACTAGGTTTGTCGTCAATACTCCAAAACCAACTAGGGGTGGCACTAGATGCACTTACACCTCCTATTGAAGAAATACATGGTCTTAATTCACCACCTGTTGAAGAAACATATGATCTCAATTATTTATTTATTGAAGAACCTCCTGATCCCGATATCCTGACACGGGTAGTAAAGGTAAATTCTCTCTATAGATATGATAAAGCTGAAGTTCCTCCTACTAAAATTGCTAGTCAATGCTTGGATGAGTTTGATAACTTTATGTATAAGCAAGACGACTTCAATTCTTATTTTGGTAGACAATTAAAAGAAAATGCTTATATGATTAGACGCTTGGGTGATTATATGGCTGATATTAAAGGTGAACTTAAACTTGTTAGCAAACATGCTTCTATGGTTACCACTCAAGTAGAACAAGTACTTAATGCTCAAAAAGAAGTGCTTGATGAAATGAATAGTAAGAAAAATGATTATGATGTTAGAGTGGCTACTAGAACTGGTAGAATGACTCAGGAACCTTTGTATCCTGAAGGCCACCCTAAGAGAATCGAGCAAGATTCTCAGAGAAATAATATTGATGTTCCTAGTTCTTCTAAAAAGAAGAAAAAGAAAAATGATAGAACTGTGCAAACTTCTAGTGAACCTATTATTGAACCACCTGGTAATCCAAATGATATATCTATGTTTGATGCTGAAACACAATCTGGTAATGAGCCTGAACCTAATGAAAATATTAATGCTGATGTTCATAATGATGCTCAACCTAGTAATTACAATGATGTAGAAATTGAACCTGCTGTTGATCTTGATAACCCACAATCAAAGAATCAACGTTATGATAAAAGATACTTTGTTGCTAGGAAACATGGTAAAGAAAGAGAACCTTGGGTTCAGAAACCCATGCCTTTCCCTCCTAAACCATCCAAGAAAAAGGATGATGAGGATTTTGAGCGCTTTGCTGAAATGATTAGGCCTATCTTTTTGCGTATGCGATTAACTGATGTGCTCAAAACAAATCCTTATGCTAAATATATGAAGGATATTATTACTAATAAAAGAAAGATACCGGAAGCTGAGATTTCCACCATGCTTGCTAATTATACTTTTAAGGGTGGAATAGCAAAGAAACTTGGCGATCCCGGAGTACCTACTATACCTTGCTCCATTAAAAGAAATTATATTAAAACTGCTTTATGTGATCTTGGAGCCGGTGTTAGTGTTATGCCTGTCTCTTTATATCGTAGACTTGACTTGAATAAGTTGACACCTACCGAAATATCTTTGCAAATGGCTGATAAATCAATTGCTATACCTGTCGGTATTTGTGAGGATGTGTCTGTTGTAGTTGCAAACGTTACTATTTTAAAGGACTTTGTTATTCTTGATATTCCCGAGGATGATAGTATGTCTATTATTCTTGGAAGACCTTTTCTTAATACTGCAGGGGCTGTTATTGATTGCAACAAAGGCAATGTCACTTTTCATGTTAATGGTAATGAGCATACAGTACACTTTCTGAGGAAACCACCTCAAGTTCATAGTATCAATTCTATTGGAAAAATTCCATCGATTATATTTGGAGGTTTTGAATTTCCTCTGCCTACTGTCAAGAACAAATATGATATTCTTATTATTGGGGATGTGCATATCCCTCTTGAGGTAACTTAGTGTTATTCGAAATTTCTCTGGTTTCATGATTATCGGAATGAGTTTGTTAACAAGACTTGATCAACCTTGTTAGTGGATTCTTTTTGATGAGCATGAGATGGATGAAACTAGAAGCACAAACTTCTGTACCCTCTTTATACTTTCTGTTATTTATATTAAATAAAGTAAAAATAGTATTTTTTCTGTCCGTTATCTGATTATCCATGCAATATAAAAATAACCCAAAAATAGAAGTCCTCAGAATGACATGCCAATTTAATATGATTTTTTCAGGAATATTTGAGGATTTACTGTGCAAAAATCACCGCGGGAAGAGCTGCCACCTGGCCACGAGGGTGGTGGGCGCGCCCCCTGCCTTGTGGGCCCACAGTGGACCTCCTCCACTTATTTCAGCACCCATCTTCTTCCTCTATCTCACACAAACCCGAAAAACCAACTCAAGCACGAGTTCCAGCCACTTTTGCTGTGATTTTCGATCTCCTTGCTCAAAGCACCTCTCTCAAAACTGCTTGGGGAGATTGTTCCTTGGTATGTGACTCCTCCGTTGGTCCAATTAGTTTTTGTTCTAGTGCTTTATTCATTGCAAATTTAAGCTGCATAGGTGACCATGTTCTTGAGCTTGCATGTCAAATTTATATGGTTCCAAGTAGTTCTAATGCTTGATATAGGCTCTAGGCACTTGTAGGAGTAGTTGCTATCAGTTTTATTGAGTTTGGTTACTTTTATTTTGAAGTTACTAAAAATTTCAGATTATTTCAGAAAATGATGAGGAGATTATTGAGGGGCTCATCAAGCCAGAGCTCAAAGGAAAAGGCACCTAAGCCTAAGTATAATTTGCCACGCACCGCGGAGATTCGGGCGTGTGAATGGCCTTCTGAAGATTTCTTGAGAGCAACCGGTATCTATGAAGATTTTCATGAATTGGCTCACAATGCTGGCCTCACCGCTTTCCTCCATGACCAATGCGATCAGTATCTCTTACTCACAAATACCTTTGTGCAAAACTTTTATTTTCATCCTAGGAACTCACCACGGCGGAATTTCATTTATATGACGAGCCTAAGGAGATGTCACTTTTTTATTTCTGTCGGATCTGTTTAGTCCCTTTTGAGGGCAAGACAGAAGAACCACATCATGATGATGTGGCTGGATTTATTGATAATATCACTGTAGGAGAAACCAGGAAGGTTTCCAATGCACGAATCACTAGCATACATTTTCCTGTTTTGCGTTACTTTGCATTATTTGCTAGTCGTTGTTTAATTGGACGCGGAAACAATGGAAACCTTAGTATCCCTGATTTAATTATTCTACTCCAAGGTTTATACAGTGATAACACTTTTAGTATGGGCGGTATTATTGCTAGATGGTTAAATATGAACCGTACTAAGGGCCCCATATTTGGAGTCATCTATGACACACGCCTAGCCGCACATTTTAACATACCTATTAGGCATGCTGAGAAGGAAGAAAAGGTGCTGACCTGTGTTTATCTAGATCACAAAAGTATGGTAGCACATGATTTTATTGTTAAGAATAGGGCAGGGGAGCTTAAATATCAATTGTTCTTTAATAAACATCATCCTAAGACTATTACCTTGCCTGCTCCTTCTTTGTTTGATTTGACTGCAGGCACGTACCTTGTTCCGTTGACGGCTATTCACGCCTACCGGAACCCTGCACCAACCGAGGAGCCAGAACAGGAACCACAAAATGAGCCCCCACGACAATCTGGTTATTCTTGGGATCCAGAGATGACTGTCAGCCAGTGGCAGTCAGAGTCTTCTTCTTCATCACAATATGATCCCAACTATCCTTCCTCATCACAGTACGACCCCAACAACTATTATTATGGATATCCGCCAGGCCAGCCGTGGCCATAGACCAAGTTAGGCCAAAAGCCTAAGCTTGGGGGAGTACGTATTTCTCACCGACATTACATTCATGTTCACACACACTCATTGCTAGATGTCGGTGCTCATACTTTTTCACTATAATACGCATGCTAGTTTATTTCCTTTTTCCTGCTTTCTTCTTGTGTGTTTAATAAACCTTAAGAAAAAACCAAAAAAATTAGTAGTAGTTTATTTTCTGCTGTAGTAGTAATAACTAAAAGAAAACCCAAAAATATTTCCCGTTCTTCTTTTGCTTGTTGGGAGCTTTCCCGTGTAAATAGTTTTATTTCTTTTCTTTTCTTTGGGGGTCAGTAGGAGAAGACCATAATTAAATTGTTGAAGTGGCTCTTATATTCTTTATTGTTGAATTAACCCAAGAGCTCGTATTACCTTGTCTTCTCCGGTTTATTGAATGCTCACAGATTCCAGCTTAGTCCAATGCACGTGCACTCTTATTATTATTCACACCATTCGGTCGTGCAAGTGAAAGGCAATTATGATGATATATGATGGACTGACTGAGATGAGGAAAGCTGGTATGAACTCGACCTCTTTTGTTTTTGTAAATATGATGAGTCCCGTGTTCCTGATTCAGCTTATTATGAATAAACATGTTTGCAATGACAATTAGAGATCAGAGTTGCTTGTGCCATGCTTGATTAGCTATGAGTTATAATGATTTACCTTGTGTGCCAACATGCTATTAAGATGGTTATGATGTGGTATGATGGGGTGGTATCCTCCTTTGAATGATTTAAATGACTTGACTTGGCACATGTTCACGCATGTAGTTGAAACGAATCAACATAGCCTTCACGATATTTATGTTCATGGTGGATTATATCCTACTCATGCTTGCATCCAATGTTTATTAATTTTAATGCATGTACATGGCTGCTGTCGCTCTCTAGTTGGTCGCTTCCCAGTCTTTTGCTAGCCTTCACTTGTACTAAGCGGGAATACTGCTTGTGCATCCAATCCCTTAAACCCCAAAGCTATTCCAGATGAGTCCACTATACCTTCCTATATGCGGTATCTACCTGCCGTTCCAAGTAAATTTGTATGTGCCAAACTCTAAACCTTCAAATAAACATTCTGTTTTGTATGCTCGAATAGCTCATGTATCAACAAAGGCTGTCCTTATCTTCCGTGTTAGGCGGGTTATTCTCAAGAGGAGTGGACTCCGCTCCTCACTCACGAGAAAATGGCTGGTCACCGGGATGCCCAGTCCCATGCTTTATGCAAACTAAATCAAAATTAATTGCAAACAAAACTCCCCCTGGGACATGATGTATGTTGGAGGCACTCGTGTTTCGAGCAAGCCATGGATTGATGCTTGTTGGTGGAGGGGGAGTATAAACTTTACCATTCTGTTTGGGAACCGCCTATAATGTGTTTAGCATGGAAGATATCGCCATCTCTTAGTTGTTACGTTGACAATGAAAGTATACCACTCAAAATACAATTTATCTCTATTTCAAAACCGAGCTCTGGCACCTCTACAAATCCCTGCTTCCCTCTGCGAAGGGCCTATCCATTTACTTTTATGTTGAGTCATCACCCTCTTATTAAAAAGCACTAGCTAGAGAGCACAGCCGTCATTTGCATTCATCACTATTAATTATGTTGGGTATGACTATGATTGGATCTCTTTTACCATGAATTACAATGTCTAGTCAGTCCTTGATATTTAAAGGTGCTCTGCATTTATGTTTTGCGGTCTCAGAAAGGGCTAGCGAGATACCATCTTGTTATATCATATTATGATTGTTTTGAGAAAGTGTTGTCATCCGAGATTTATTATTATGACTTGCTAGTTGATTATGCTATTGATATGAGTAATGATGAGACCTGAGAATTATTGCAAGTGTGGTTACTTATGATCTATGCTGAAAACTTGAATGCTGGCTTGACATAGTTACAACAACAAGAGCAAACAGAGTTTGTAAAAGTTTTTCTTTCTTTCAGTTTGTCAACTGAATTGCTTGAGGACAAGCAAGGGTTTAAGCTTGGGGGAGTTGATACGTCTCCGTCGTATCTACTTTTCCAAACACTTTTGCCCTTGTTTTTGGACTCTATCTTGTATGATTTGAATGGAACTAACCCGGACTGATGCTGTTTTCAGCAGAATTACCATGATGTTGTTTTATGTGCAGAAAACAAATATTCTCGGAATGACCTGAAACTCCACGGGAGGTCTTAGAAAAAACAATAAAAAATCCTCGCCAAATATGAAGACTAGGGGGCCACACCCTTTCCACGAGGGTGCCCCCACCTAGGGCGCGCCCCCTACCTCGTGGGCCCCCTGTTGACCCTCCGACGCCAACTCCAACTCTATATATTTGCTTTCGGAGAGAAAAAACCGGGGAGAAGAAATCATCGCGTTTTACGATACGGAGCCGCCGCCAAGCCCTAAAAACTCTTGGGAGGGCTGATCCGGAGTCCGTTCGGGGCTCCGGAGAGGGGGATTCGTCGCCGTCGTCGTCATCAACCATCCTCCATCACCAATTTCATGATGCTCACCGCCGTGCGTGAGTAATTCCATCGTAGGCTTGTTGGACGGTGATGGGTTGGATGAGATTTATCATGTAATCGAGTTAGTTTTGTTAGGGTTTGATCCCTAGTATCCATTATGTTCTGAGATTGATGTTGCTATGACTTTTCTATGCTTAATGCTTGTCACTAGGGCCCGAGTGCCATGATTTCAGATCTGAACCTATTATGTTTTCATGAATATATGTGAGTTCTAGATCCTATCTTGCAAGTCTATAGTCACCTACTATGTGTTATGATCCGGCAACCCCGAAGTGACAATAATCGGGACCACTCCCGGTGATGACCATAGTTTGAGGAGTTCATGTATTCACTATGTGCTAATGCTTTGTTCCGGTTCTCTATTAAAAGGAGGCCTTAATATCCCTAAGTTTCCAATAGGACCCCGCTGCCACGGGAGGGTAGGACAAAAGATGTCATGCAAGTTCTTTTCCATAAGCACGTATGACTATATACGGAATACATGCCTACATTGCATTGACGAATTGGAGCTAGTTCTTTGTCACCCTATGTTATGGCTGTTACATGATGAACCGCATCCGGCATAATTATCCATCGTTGATCCGGTGCCTACGAGTTTTCCATATACTGGTTTATGCTTATTTACTTTCCCGCTGCTACTGTTACAATCACTACAAAATACCAAAAACATTACTTTTGTTGTCTTTACTTTTTTTGCCGCTACCACCACTATCATATTACTTTGCTACTAAACACTTTGCTGCAGATACTAAGTTTCCAGGTGTGGTTGAATTGACAACTCAGCTGCTAATACTTGAGAATATTCTTTGGCTCCCCTTGTGTCGAATCAATAAATTTGGGTTGAATACTCTACCCTCAAAAGCTGTTGTGATCCCTATACTTCTGGGTTATCAATACTCTACTATAGCAAATCACTAAAATTATTATTCAACATTGCATACTAAATGTCTCTGCATATTTAATAGTCCTATCCTCAAATAGAATCATTAAGGAAGCAAACATATGCAAACAATGCAAACATAACAGCAATCTGCCTAAACAGGACAGTCTGTAAAGAGTGCAGCAAGACGAAAGTGCCTTTCTGCTCCCGAGCTCATTTGAGCTCGGTGAACAGTAAAATCGAAAAAAATTCAAAAAGTACCAAATTTTTTTTGGGAGAAACATTGACAAAAGTTCTAAGATCTTGCAAAAATTCATCATGAAATCACATTCTTGTAAGGCGTGGCAAAAAAAACAAATTCAGTGCTCCAAAATGCTGTTGAAAGTAGCTTTTTCAGAGTACTGATTTTGTTTTTTTGCCACGCCTTCTAGAAATGTGATTTCATGATGAATTTTTGCAAGCACTTAAAACTTTTGTCAATGTTTCTCCCAAAAGAAATTTGGATTTTTTTGAATTTTTTTATCTAGTTTTGATTTTACTGTTCACCCGGGCTCATTTGAGCTCGGGTGCAGAAACTCCGCGTCCGCAGCAAGATCCATACTTCCCTAGATCCAAAATTTATGAAAGAAAATTCCCACTGTAGTAAATTTATCAGAGCTTAATATGCAAAAGGTTGCAACATTTTATCACATTCTGACTTTTCTAGGGAATTATTGCAACAGCGGTAAACTTTCTGTTTTCAAACAGCAACATGTGGACTTCTAAAATAGGCATAGTAAAGGCTATCAATGCCACTTTTATTGAAATAAAAGATGCAAGACATTGTTATAAATAACAGCAAGAAAATCTTAACAAAATAAATTGACGCTCCAAGCAAAACACATATCATGTGGTGAATAAAAATATAGCTCCAAGTAAAATTACCGATGAACGAAGACGAAAGAGGGGATGCCTTCCGGGGCATCCCCAAGCTTAGGCTCTTGGATATCCTTGAATATTACCTTGGGCTGCCTAGGGCATCCCCAATCTTAGGATCTTGCCACTCCTTATTCCATAGTCCATCGAATCCTTATCCAAAACTTGAAAACTTCACAACACAAAACTTAACAGAAAACTCGTAAGCTCCGTTAGTATAAGAAAATAAATCACCACTTCAAGGTACTGTAATGAACTCATTATTTATTTATATTGGTGTTAAACCTACTGTATTCCAACTTCTCTATGGTTTATAAACTCTTTTACTAGCCATAGATTCATCAAAATAAGTAAACAACACACGAAAAAACAGAATCTGTCGAAAACAGAATAGTCTGTAGTAATCTGGATCAAACGTATACTTATGGAACTCATAAAATTCTTAAATAAATTCCTAGACCTGAGGAATTTATCTATTAATCATCTTCAAAAATAATTAACTAAATAGCACTCTCCAATAAAAAAATGGCAGTGATTCTCGTGAGCGCTAAAGTTTCTGTTTTTTACAGCATGATCAACAAGACTTTCCCCAAGTCTTCCCAAAGGTTCTACCTGACACAAACACTAATTAAAAGCATAAAACCACATCTAAATAGAGTCTAGATGAATTATTTATTAATAAACAGAAACAAAAATAAAATTGGGTTGCCTCCCAACAAGCGCTATCGTTTGACGCCCCTAGCTAGGCATGATGATTTGATTGATGCTCACATAAAGGATAAGAATTGAAACATAAAGAGGGCATCATGAAGAATATGACTAGCACATTTAAGTCTAACCCACTTCCTATGCATAGGGATTTTCTGAGCAAACTACTTGTGGGATCAAGAATCAACTTGCATAGGAACGCAAAACAAGCATAACTTCAAAACTTTATGCACATAGAGAGGAAACTTGGTATTATTGCAATTCCTACAAGAATATATTCCTCCCTCATAATAATTTTCAGTAGGATCATGAATGAATTCAACAATATAACCAGCACCTAAAGCATTCTTTTCATGATATACAAGCATAGAAATTTTATTACTCTCCACATAAGCAAAATTCTTCTCATTCGGGATAATGGGAGTATCATAAGAGACTTGAATACTATAAATTGTTTCCACATTAAAAGAGTAACGTTCAGAAAAGGGATAACCATAATCTTGACAAGTTTGATAAATATAATCACTATTTTTTATAGCATAAGTATCATCACAATAATCATCATAAGTAGGAGGCATGCTATCATCGTTATAAATTTGCATATCAAAACTTGGGAGACTAAAAATATCATCTTCATTAAACGTAGCATCCCCAAACTTGGGACAAACATTAATTGCAGCAAATATATTCTCAAAAACATCATCTTCATCAAACATAGCATCCCCAAGCTTGGGCCTTTTCATATCATAAGCATAATCACTCTCATCATTAATAGTATGGATATCACCAATAGTATAGCAATTATCATATTCTTCCAAGCAAGTGCCAAAAAGATTTTCAAGATCATAAGAAGTGTCATTATCTTCCACAATTATATTTTCATGAGGCACAATAGTAATAGGAGCACCATTATTTGGGAGGAATACCTTTTTACCTCTCTTCCTTTTTCTTTTCTTCTTCTTCACCACATCATGTGTGGGTTCAATCCTCTTTTTGGAGCTCCTTATTAATGAGATTGGTTGAATAGGAGGCTCTTCCTCATTACCTGATTCATCATAAGAAATAATAGAAGGATATTGGGAAGTCTCTTCCCTTTCATTAGTATTCTCTTCATCTTCTATTTGTTTTCTTTTCTTTATGTAGTTGGAAATATAAGGATTTTCAATACAATTCACCACACAATACATATAAATTTCCTCTAGATCAAAATGAAGAACTCTATCAAGGGCAAATTTTGGAATATCCTTAGTTATACATTTCATTTCTTCATAACCCAAGAGCAAACTAACTTCATTATGATGTGCAAGGGAAATCAAGTCATCACAATTTTTGGACACGATACGATCATGAAACAATTTGCATTGGGTATTGAAATGATCATGTTCATTGCAAATCTCACAAGTATGGCCAAGATAATTTAAATTTTCAGCACATTCATCTAGCCTTTCTTGCAACAATTTAGTTTCTAAGTACTTATGCCTCTTGCAATATCTATCTTCCCTATTTGGTGTGTACTTACAAACCCAATGCACTCCAGAAAATTGACATGTTTATAGGAGACATTTTCATCATAACTAGTGCAATCATCATTAGTACCATGGATATTCAAAGAATTCGTACTAACAACATTGCAATCATGCTCATCATTCACATATTTTATGCCAAGCATTCTATGTAATTCTTCTTCTAGCACTTGAGCACAATTATCCATTCCATCATACTCACGAAAGATATTAAAAAGGTGAAGCGTATGAGACAAACTCAATTCCATTTTTTTATAGTTTTCTTTTATAAACTAAACTAGTGATAAAACAAGAAACTAAAAGACTCGATTGCAAGATCTAAAGATATACCTTCAAGCACTCACCTCCCCGGCAACGGCGCCAGAAAAGAGCTTGATGTCTACTACACAACCTTCTTCTTGTAGACATTGTTGGGCCTCCAAGTGTAGAGGTTTGTAGGACAGTAGCAAATTTCCCTCAAGTGGATGACCTAAGGTTTATCAATCCGTAGGAGGCATAGGATGAAGATTGTCTCTCTGAAGCAACCCTGCAACCAAATAACAAAGAGTCTCTTGTGTCCCCAACACACCCAATACAATGGTAAATTGTATAGGTGCACTAGTTCGGCGAAGAGATGGTGATACAAGTGGTATATGGATAGTAGATAAAGGTTTTTGTAATCTGAAAATATAAAAACAGCAAGGTAACTAATGATAAAAGTGAGCACAAACGGTATTGCAATGCGTTGAAACAAGGCCTAGGGTTCATACTTTCACTAGTGCAAGTACTCTCAACAATAATAACATAATTGGATCACATAACTATCCCTCAACATGCAACAAAGAGTCACTCCAAAGTCACTAATAGCGGAGAACGAACGAAGAGATAATGGTAGGGTACGAAACCACCTCAAAGTTATTCTTTCCAATCAATCCGTTGGGCTATTCCTATAAGTGTCACAAACAGCCCTAGAGTTCATACTAGAATAACACCTTAAGACACAAATCAACCAAAACCCTAATGTCACCTAGATACTCCAATGTCACCTCAAGTATCCGTGGGTATGATTATACGATATGCATCACACAATCTCAGATTCATCTATTCAACCAACACATAGAACCTCAAAGAGTGCCCCAAAGTTTCTACTGGAGATTCACGACGAAAACGTGTGCCAACCCCTATGCATAGGTTCATGGGCGGAACCCGCAAGTTGATCACCAAAACATACATCAAGTGAATCACGTGATATCCCATTGTCACCACGGATACGCACGGCAAGACATACATCAAGTGTTCTCAAATCTTTAAAGACTCTATCCGATAAGATAACTTCAAAGGGGAAACTCAATCCATTACAAGAGAGTAGAGGGGGAGGAGAAACATAAGATCCAACTATAATAGAAAAGCTCGCGATACATCAAGATCGTGCCAAATCAAGAACACGAGAGAGAGATCAAACACATAGCTACTGGTACAACCCTCAGCCCCGAGGGTGGACTACTCCCTCCTCATCATGGAGAGCGCCGGGATGATGAAGATGGCCACCGGTGATGGATCCCCCCTCCGGCAGGGTGCCGGAACGGGTCTAGATTGGTTTTCGGTGGCTACGGAGGCTTGTGGTGGCGAAACTCCCGATCTATTGTGCTCTCGGATGTTTTTAGGGTATATGGAGATATATAGGCGAAAGAAGTACGTCAGTGGGGCCACAAGGGGCCCATGAGGGTGGAGGGCGCGCCCAGGGGGGTGGGCGCGCCCCCTTCCTCATGGCCTCCTCGTAGATCCCCTGACGTGCACTCCAAGTCTTCTGAGCTTCTTCTGATCCAAAAATAAGTTCCGTGAAGTTTCAGGTCAATTGGACTGCGTTTGGTTTTCCTTTTCTGCGATATTCTAAAACAAGGTAAAAACAGAAACTGGCACTGGGCTCTGGGTTCATAGGTTAGTCCCAAAAATGAATAAAAGTGTATAATAAAGCCCATAAACATCCAAAACAGTAGATAATATAGCATGGAGCAATCAAAAATTATAGATACGTTTGAGACGTATCATGAGGCATTACTTTTGAAGTACCTTCACAAGTTCTACAATAACTTTGATCTGTCGTGGGTGGACTTGATCTGGACCTCATACTATATCAACAAAATCCCTCATGCCTCTGACCCATGTGGATCCTTCTGGTGGCATGATGTACTCAAGTTAACACCAATATATCGTGGCATCACAAAAACTTCAGTTCATGAGGGCTCAAATGTCCTAATGTGGAAGGACCATTGGACGGATTCGATCCTGGCTGATTCGCACCCTAGAGCTTTCTCTTTTACTAAAGATGAAGACATATCTCTCAGAGCTTTCTTGGGCATTACGTCTCTGCATGAAGCGTTTCACCTACCCCTATCGATGCAAGCGAGGGAAGAGGTACATGATCTTCAAGTCATTGCTGCCAACATTGATCTCAACGCCACAATGCATGATACCTGGATGTGTACTTGGGGGCGAAGGATTTCACGGCAAGAAGATACTACATATTCTACTTTCGTAACGTGAAGGCACACAAGACCTACCGATGGCTATGGAAATCTAAAGTCACGTCAAAAATCAAGGTTTTTGGCTGGTTACTTCTCTCCGACAGACTGAACACTAGAAACATGCTCAAACGGAGACATCACAACATTGGGAACAACTATAATTGCATCCTCTATGGACAAACAATTGAGGGAACCGTCGAACACATGATCTTCTGATGCCAATTCAGCAAGACCTGTTGGGACAAGATCAACCTTGCATGGGCGAGTACTGGCTCCAGACTCTCAATGATCACGGAAGCAAAGTCTAACTGGGGGAGGCCAATGTTCATGGAAATTTTCTTGCTTGCCGCATGGAGTATTTGGAAAGAAAGAAACAATAAACACTTCCGAAGTGTCGTGCCAACTCTTCAGTCCTGTCTTAGTAGATTCAAGGAGGACTTTGCTTTGCTCCAATATAGGGTCAAAGAGTCAAAACAACCTTTCATCTTTAGTTTCTTAGAGAATATCACTTAGACTAGTCTTACAATCTTGAGAGTAAATGCCAAACAGAACTGGTATTGGCTAGGTTATTTACACCACACCTCACCTCACCTCCCCACATGTATTTGTAAATATCCCTTATTAATATAATTATGTCGTAGAACAATTGTTCTACGGTCACAGGGTCAAAAAAACACTCTATAAAAAAAGAGGTAATTGCACCGGTGGTGTCTGAACTTGCCATGAATGTTCAGTTTGGTGTCTGAACTTCAAAAATACGCCGAATTGATTATAAAACTTGGCAGACGCGTGCAACTATAGTGTTAATCACATACGTAGACGTATAGTGTGCTGACATGGCACTGTATTTGGCTGACATGGCATGGTACCCACTTGTAGCGACAACACATTAACACTTATATATATATATATATATATATAGTAACGCTAAACTAAGCGTGAGTGTAGAATAGCTTATTCTACACCCCAGTAACGGTACATACAAAATACAATAACACACTATATAAAATATAATAATTTTCGTAAAAATATAGTAAATTACAAACTTGGATGATAAAAAATATTTTTTTTCGAATTACTATATTGTATACACCCCCAGTAATGGTACATACAAAATCTAGTAAAACGGTGTACAAAATGTAGTAATTCGGAAAATATTTTTTTATCACCCAAGTTTGTAATTTACAATATTTTTATGAAAATTACTATATTTTACATAGTGTGTTACTATATTTTGTGTGTATCGTTACTGGGGTGTAGAATAAGCTATTCTACACTCACGCTTAGTTTAGCGTTATATCCATGACTAGTGGGTCTCGTCTGTCAGCATAGAAGGAAAATTTAAATTTAAAATATGAATTAACTCAAGTCGAACCTGCAAGGAAAAGCTTTAAGACAAGCTGAAATGACTGGCACACCGACCAGGCTTGTATATTAAGTCTTCACCCTCTGGCTTAATGAATTGTAAATGAAAAGGCTTGTGGTGCTTAGATGGGCTGCAACCAGTGGCCCATTTAGCACATGTTAACTGTTTTAAAAAAATGCAGAAGTCTCTAAATTATAGTCATAATAATAAAAGTTAGACATCAAATAGTAATGTCGTATTAATAATTAACTCATGTATAGAAATATGTGTACTCACTAAAATATTAGTTAGTGAAGATTCTTATATAATCCATGCATGTACATTTTAAATGTTTGTATTTACTAAAGATTTTCAAACAATCATGTCTTATATTTAAAATAGTATTGCCTATATAATAGGTGAATATTTCTAAAAATTACAGGAACATTTTTGAGTGAATTATTTTTTACATGCCTCATAAATTTATTTTGTGTGCACATGGATATTTGTGTACCATGAGGTTATTATTTATGTACCAAAAATATTTATTAACCCATAGCGTGGCAGGGGGCTGGTCTACAGATTTTTTTAAACAATACATGCACACAAATATGTGTATACCACAAGTTAATTATTAATAACACACAAATATTTGTATACCACAAGGAAATTGTTAATAACATATGAATATTTTAATCTAACTATTATTATTTTCATTATAATTTACAGACCTTTTTTTAAGTTAACATGTGCTAAATGGGCCACTGGCTGCAGCCCATTTAAGCAACAGAAGCCTTTATATTGACAATAGATAATATAAGAGGGGCATTGTTACCAAATACGCTGTCCGGTCAGCACATTATATGTCTACATATGTGTTTAGCATCATATTTGCAGGCGTCAACCAATTTTAGAACCAGTTCGGCGTATTTTTCAAGTTCAGGCACTAAACTGAACATCCAGGGCAAGTTGAAGTACCACCGTTGTAATTATCTCAAAAATAAATATGATAACACATGCCTTACCATAAGATGATATACAATCATTATTTTTGTTAAAATTGAAAATGATAAATTTGCCCGCTTCTCATAAACAAAAGGTGCACAAAACAAAATGTGCAACTACAGTATTTTGATTGTGCAACCGCCATCCTAAAAGTATGCAACTACTTGGAAATTAAAAATAGAAAAAGAGCAGAGGAAAAAACAATCTTAATTTAAAAATGGCTAACTAACCCTAAGTGCACATTACTAGCACTAGAGGTGCACATTATCAGTTATGCAATTGTAGTCTTTGAAATGTGGAACAAATAGAAAAATATGATAATTAGAATAACATAAATGTTGAACACAAAAATATGCAATCTTATTTATAGGAATGTGCAAACTACCCCAGTTGCACATGGCCATCACTAGACTTGCACATGAATTATATGTGCAATTGTAGTCTTATTGAGGAGCAACAAACACATACGACCATAAAAACATAGAAGATTATTTTATGCAATTTAATTTTGGAAATGGGAAAATAGCTCTCTTTGATATTGTTATCATTGGAGTTGCATATATATTGTTTGCGGAACTGTTGTATTCAAAATGTGCATATGATATGCAACAATAAATAAAAAGAAAGAGCATGAAAGAAAAATATAACAAACAAATTGGGCACTCTTAATTAAAGAATGTAAAAATAACCCGAGTTGCACATCCCAACCACGGTCTTAATAATGTGAAACTCACACAAGAAAATGGAAGTAACAAATTAGAGGAAGAATCAGAAATTAAAAATAAATTACTAATACTAGGGTTGTACACAAATAATTGGTGCAACCATTGTCTTTGAAATGTGCTACTGACAACAAAAATAAAACTAAAAATAACATAGAAGTACATAAATAAATTGCAGACTTATTTTATTGGCATGTGAAAATTAATCAAATTATATGTCCTTATCATTACATTTGTGCACATGTAATTTTTGCAAATGTAGTCCAAAGTGTGCAACTCATGCTGAAAAATAATAATAAGAGAGCATAAAAATCATTTTGTGCATTTCAAAAATAGTAAAATAGCCCATGTTGCACATTCTTGTTAATAGACTTTCCCATGTATTGTTTGTGCAACTAAGACACAAAAAAATAAAAATAAAAAAGCTTGATAGAAAAAGAAAACAAATAATTTTTAAATTTTAAATTTATGGATGAGAAACAATTCCAGTTGTACATTGCTATCAATAGAATTGCACATATTGTGCAACTCACACAGAAAAAGTTGCAGTAGAAAAATGCAAAAATATATTTTATACATTCTTTATATGAAAAAAAACATAGTTGCATAGTCATGTCACTAGATTTGCACATATATTATTTGTGCATTTATGGTCCTTGAATTGTACAACATTTAAGCAAAAATAAAAATAAAAAGCATTTATTTGCAATCTTGTCTATAGGAATACAAAAAAATAGTTACACATCCCTATCACTAGACTTGCATATGTAAACATGGCTTTTAGTTATCCAAATGTGGTTTTAAAAATGTGTAACTCACTTGGTATTACAAAACTATTGTATTCGGAATGTGCAATTGACATGAAAAAAAGAGGCAACAAAGAACACAATAGGCTTTTGTGCAATAGGAATATGCAAATTACAATTGTTGCATGTTCATATTACAAGATTTGCACATATATTATTTGTGCAATTGTGGTATTAGAAAACGCCATTGTCATGATAATAATAATAATAATAATAATAATAATAATAATAATAAGAGCAATAAAGAAGGATTGCAACCCCCTCCCCCCCAGGTGTGTTGGGGCGAAACACGAAATTAAGAACAAATGAAAACGTCAACAAACAAATGCATATCTATCTCCTAGCCTAAGATGTGGAAAAGGCACAAAAACTGTAGAAAAACATGCGCAAGAACTTGGACATCACCAAACAACAATTATATGTCCAAAAAAGAGATTTTTTTAAACTATGACCTTTTTTATAGCGAATTCGGAAACTATATGACCTAAAGTGTTATTTGCATAACTATGACCCCGTCGGCTTGTATTAGACTGAAGACCAACTTTTCGGTCGACACTAGGTCGAAGAGGGCTCTTCGGTCTTGTACTGGCCGAAGACAGTTGCGGCTGGGCCGAAGAGCTATTTTCGGCTTTCTTTAGACCGAAGACCACTATTTGCTCATGTTTTGGCCGAAGAGCATGGGAAACTCGTCGGCTGGCTGGTTGTGTGCACGTATTCGTATACATACGCGCTTGTCGACTGGACTATATCAGATACATATATCATACTAGTATTTCAGCCATTACTTCTCGGCCAGTACATGTGAGCACGTTGGGGCAACCTAAGACCTAGGGCGTGTTTGGTTGCCTGCATATGGCCCAGCCTGGCCCATGCGGGAAAGATTGAGCCCGTTTGGTTGCTTGCATTCACTGTGCGGCCAGCATCGCACGAAACTTAAAGCACGTCCAGACCAGGCCCAGGGGAAACGCCCGAATCGGCAGTAGCTCGCGAGCCTGGCTCGGACGAGGCAGGGGAGGGCGACGTGCTTCTCCCCTCGTGCGAGCAGGGAGATGGCGCGAGCTCGCCCGCGTCGCCGAAAAATCAGCGGGAGGATTTCGGCTCACCTCCCGCCGAGTCCACCCCTATTTAGCCCCTCCCTCACCACCCCAACTCCCACCACCATTCTCCCTCCGTTCGAGCTTTCCCGTCGATGGGCATCGGCAGCGACGAGCAGGTAAGCGGTGCATCTTCATCAGCCGGTGGTCCACGGCGTCAGCGCTCCTTCACCGGACGGTGTTGATCTTCCACGACCCCCCCCCCTCGTCCTCGAGCTGCAACCATGGCCTCTGTGAGTTCAATCCCCCATTCTCTCTATTCCTTCTAGCTAGATCTGAGATGCAGCTAGGGTTTGATCTAGATGCATGTTGATTAGTGATCTGATCTGTGAGCTGATATGGTTGATTTCTATGCTGCGGTTGCAATTTGTGGTACGGCTAGATGTTCAAGCATGTGGTAGGCTAGATTAGTAGTAGAGTTTGAAGTTAAACCTTGTGCTTGGGTTGATTCGTGCTTAGATATGTGATTTGTAGCTATTGATGGTCCATTTGTAGCATGATGTTTGTTGTGGATGTATGTTCCTGCTCATAGATTGTCCGATATGCTTAGTATGATAGTGATGAAGCATGTGCTTGCTATGATAGTGATGAACCATGTACATGTATGCTCCTGCTTTCACGGGTTGTCCGGTATGTTGTGTGATATGCTTACTGTCAATGTGTGCTACAATTGTAGGACATGACCACGCAGACGCAAGATCTTAGTCAGGCCCTTGTCCTGTTAGACAGCCAGTTTGATCCATCGTTTGTCGAGGACTCACAGCCTATGCCCGAGATGGCACCTGATTCAGAGGTGTTCGCGTCTGATTCCCTCTTTGTGCCAGTAGTGCTCGTTGAGCCAACTCCTGTTGCTGCTGCCAATGCACTCAAGGTAGCAGCAGCAAAGGCAAAGAAGGATGGTAGGTCAAACAACATGAAGTGCCAGCCGTTCATGTCCACGTTCATGCTGAACAAGATGTGTGAGCTCATCTCTAGTGGAGTTAGGACTGACAAGGGCTTCAAGGAGGTGCACTTGAACACCGTTGCGAAGCAGGTGTTCGAGTTCTGTGGGCAGGAGGTGTCCGCCACCCAGGTGTACAACCACCTGAGGAAGTGGATAAATCGATGGATCCAAGTGTCCAAGCTGAGAGACCTTAGCGGCGCCTCATGGGATGAGAACACTTGCTCCATAGTTCTGGAGGCAGAACACTACGCCGACCATGTCGCGGTTAGCTCACATCCCTCTTCCTTTTCATACTGTCCACCATTGCCTACTCATAATCGCAACTAACAACACTTGTGTTTCAGTCTTAGGACCATCCAAAGGACGCTGAGTTCCTCAGCACACCCATACAGAACTACAGTCAGATGCAACATATCTTCTCCTTCGGGCTGGCAACTGGGAAGCATGGTATGGGCTCTGGGGAGCCTCTTGGTTCTCCCATGCCAGACTTCCCTGGGACCCCGGACATCAAGGTCCTTGATGGCCCTGACAAGCCCTTCGTGAAGCCCTTCGACAAGCCATTGGACCCCGTCCATGATAGGAATAGGAAGAGAGGAGGCCTGATGGAGGAGGAGATCAATGTATTTTGCAGCATGACTGAGGCGGTGAAGGAGGTGGCAACAACCATCAGGGAGTGCAAGCCCCTCGACGTCCACCCTGACCTGTATGGCACTGTCATGACCCAGGGTGGCTTCAGCGACGAGGCTCTCATGGAAGCTCTCAGCCACCTGCTTGACAACAAGGCCCAGGGTGTTGGGTTCGTTGCCATGGCCGACGCTCACAGGGTGCTATGGCTCAGGAGCTGGTTGGGAAAGCACTACTACTAGAGCAGTGCTGCCTGTGAGCGTGCATGATCCCTGACGGCGATGGCGGTGGCGACGACTACGACGATGACGATGACGACGTACATTTTGTGTAGCTAGGGCTCAAAAACTATTTGATGGTCTGTATATTTTGGTGAGGTGGTATATACTAACCCGTCATGCTGATGGTGAACTTGCGGTGGTAGGACGACACCCTCTTTTGGATGTGGTGGTAGTTTAACACCAAGGTAGTGCTAGGTAGAACTTGCTATGCCGTATGATCATGCATGCTTTACTTCTTCTCTTCTGCTCCATTGTTGTTTGTGTGCTACTTTGCTTGCTACTTGTGTGCTCCATTGATTTGCTGCTTCAACTCTTGCTCTTGTGCATTGCTAGGGCAAGTGGTATGTCGTGTTCATCGGTAAGGTTCCAGGGGTTTATAGTTCATGGGAAGAAGCAAGTGCACAAGTGGCATCGTATAGCAATAGCAGTCATAGAGGGTTCAAGACTAGGCAGGCAACAGACACTAGTAGAAAAAGGGCCATTTGTTATGGTTCGTCAGGCCCATTTGTCCCGGTTGGGGAACTGGGACTAAAGGGTCGGTACTAAAGCCCTACACCTTTAGTCCTGGTTCTTATACAAACCTGGAAAGATGGGCCTCCACGTGGCCGCTGCGGCGAGCCCGGGCAGGAGGGCCTTTGGTCCAGGTTGGCAGCACCAACCGGGACCAAAAGGCATCCATGCGTCAGCAGCTGCCAGGAGCTGAGGTTTTTTCTGAAAGGGGGTGGGTTTAGGGGGGTTTGGGGGGGTTAATTTAGGGTGTTAGCTAGCTAATAGAGAGAAGTGTCCTCTCTTATCTTCGTGCTTGGTTTACCAAGGCTACTGCTATGCCTAAACATGGCTTAGATTGAAGTGAAGGAAACATGTGGTGCATGTCGAAAGTAATACTAATCCTAACTTGATCAAGTTTGGATTAGTACTACTTTCGACATGCGCCACATGTTGCCTTCACTTCAATCTAAGCTATGTTCATTTCACCCACTGATATATAATAACCCTTCATGCTCGCATCATGCATCATCATAATAACAAGTCCTACTAATCATCATCATACAATTTCTACTCGTTATTAATAACAAGTCATACGATCATCATCCTCATAGTCATGGAACCAACCCTACTTAATTGTTCTTAGCACATGATCATCAGTATTAGGTAGGACCAAAATACCCTCTTTAAGGTAAAATAGCATAAAACAATATAGGCCCTGACTATCCAAGAACCTCCTTACGACTGTCCATAAATTTTTCCATTTTTTGATTACCATGTGTTCACTGATTTTAGAAATCCGGTATGGACAGGCGAGATTCGTAGGATGACATGGCTGTATGTTCAAAACATCAAGGTGACCATTCTGATACATCAAATGAGGCACACAATCCATCGGAATTTTCTGTTGAAAAACATAGTAATAACTTCATAGTTAGCAATGATGTACTAGTTTTAGAAGTATGCAAAAGATGCACGGATGTCATAATAGTAAAAAATCTTACCAGGGTATCTCCATAGTAGTTACCGTAGTTCAACACATGCACTAGTGGCACGTATTGACCATAATCTGGAGTATCATAATAGGTATTGTAATTCTCAAGGTCAGTACAATATGTGATCAGATAATTTTTCTCCTGATAAGTTAATTCGGAGCCATCGGTGTAGTTGGTTTTGTCTACCATCTTCCACACATTATTTGAAGATTGAAAATAAGTTGTCAATGGAAATAAACTGTCAACTATTTTGAAATAAACAATATAAATTAGTTAATAACTATGTTTGAGAAACTCACATAGCGGTAGAATTGGAAGTGTATCAACAAGGACCCAAATGTCCATATTGTTTTGCTCGACGTCAGGATCACCAAGATCCATGGTGACAAGCATATCCTCATAAAAATCGTACATCTTGCAAAGTGCTTCCCAATTTGGGCAATCAAAATGGGTTACGCTATGAGAATTGTATAGATTTACTTCAAAATCCATGCCATGATGGGTCCTTAGGTGAATATTCTTTGTTTCGAAACTTTCTTGGTCTTCAAAACCCATCCTCTCCAAGACATAGCGTCTTGCATGGCATGGGATAAGCTAGTAAAATTGTAAAAGATGAGAATTACACGTTGAAATAGTTGAAGTCATGCTTAATTAATTACGAAAAAACACTAGTCGTCATTGCGTACCGTTTCAACGCCGAAGGTCTCCTGGAGCTTAATGCTAAAGCGCCTATCTTCGTCTAGGTGAGGCCTTGTAACGCCCCGAATACAACTTTCCATATTTGTAACTCTGACTCTTACCTTTTTCGGAGATGTGACATGTTATTCCTTTGTGGTTGGGTTTTTGTCTTTGTTTTGCATTTTGTTCATGTCATGCTTTTCATATCATGTCATCATGTGCATCGCATTTGCATTCGGGTTTGTCTCATGCATCCGAGCATTTTCCCCGTTGTCCGTTTCACAATCCGACACTCCCACATGCACCAGCGAACCCCTTTTGTCTCTTTTCGTGAGCGGGTGTTAGACGTTCTTGGAATGGACCGAGATTTTCCAAGTGGCCTAGGTACACCACCGGTAGACCGCCTGTCAAATTTCGTTCCATTTGGAGGCCGTTTGATGCTCCAACAGTTAACCGGGTAACCGCGAAAGCCTCTTGTGTGTTGCAGCCCAACACCCCTCCAAAACAGCCAAATAACCCATCTAACCCATCTCCATGTCCTCCGACGTCGGATCACGATCGTGTGGGCGAAAACCGCACCTCATTTGGACAACCATATCTCCTTCTACCTATAAATATGTGTCCCTCCCCGAAAATTCCGCAGTCAAACCCTAGCATCTTCCTCCTCCCGCCGCCGGACATGTCCGCGCCACCACCGGACGTGTCCGCCACAAACCCTTAGCCAATCCGCCGCCACCACGTCACCCTCTCTCTCTCTCACCACGGCGCGGCCCACCGTGGCCCATCGCGGACCCGCCCGGGCCCAATTCGCCCACCGCCGCAGCCAGCGGGCCCATCCGCCCGGAGCCGCCCGAACTTGCCGCCGCTCCGGTAGGAGCTCGCCGGAGCAACCGCGCCGCCTTGCCGTCCAGCCGCGTGCCTCACTTGCCTCTCCGCCGTCCTTTGTCGCGCCGCCGCCTCCGTGCTGGAGCCCCGCCGCCTCGGTCCAACCTCGCCTCCTTCCTCCCTCGCGCCGGCCTGCCCCGAGCTCCCCCGCCGCCATTGGTCACCGCCAGGAGAAGCGCCGCCCGCGTGCGGCCGAGGCACCTGCTCCGGCCACCTCCTCTGGCCGCCGACGAACCGCGCCTCCCCGCGCGCCATGTCCCCGCCCGGATCCAGCAAGGTGCCACCGGATCCGCCCATCCCTGAGGCCGCCTCGGCTTCCGCACCCTCGTTGGAGTCGCCGGAACACTTGCCGGAGCTCTCGCGAGCTCACCGGAGCTCGCTCCAGCCAGATCCACCCCGGGTGGATGAGATCTGCCGGGTCATCCGACCAAACGACCGGATCCGTCCCGCACCGCGCCGTCCCGGATCCCTTCGTCCCATTGACTTTTCGCGGAGGTAAATTTCCAAGTCCCCGAATCTACATTTTTTTATGCCTCCTTCCACATGTCATATCTCCATGACTGTAGCTCCAAATCATGCATATGATATATCAAATTGTTCGTCTCGTTGAGCTCTTCATGGTAGAAGCATTTCCATGCATGTTTCTATTCATTATGATGCCATTATCATTAATGAAAGAGTGCTATAAAATGTTAACTGCTGGTACTTATCAGATCATGAGGTTTTCTCATTTTTGTTGCATTTGATGTGTGCATTGTTTGAGCATGAGGTCTACATGTGTTTTGAACTACAACATGTCATATTTACAGGGGTGCTTGTATTGTATTTTTTTGATCTATGTGGTGACTATCACAAGCATGCAAACTAGGCTCCGTGATGTTGCTGTTTTCGGGGACTTAGGATTTTGCTAAGTCTTTTCCTCCTGTTATTTTGATGCCATGTGAACTTGATGCTACAGTGAGATACATTCTTATTTTGGGATACTTCAGTAAGGGTGTTTTCAACATGTGGATATTATCTATCCATCCATGCCCCTGTTTGCAATTATGGAGTAATCTAGCATGTCTTTTTCTTGCTCTACTTTTGCTATAAAATGTTCCTGGCAGATTGTTAACATGTTAATCAATATTGCCATGGTTGTTGCTAGTGATCTGTGCACCCTATGAACTTGCTCTTGCCATGGTTAATTTCATGAACATGTCATCTTGCTATTGGTATGCTTATTTTGTCATTTAATGCTTTGTGGTGAGTGGCATGAGCTCGCAAAGTTGCTATCATAAATCTGTTTATGCCATGCTCTATTTTTCTGCTAAGTCTGAAACTGTTAATAAAACTTGCTATGTTTACAAGGGTGCCATCATATCTTCTGTGCCTTTCTGGCTCATGTTCAGTAAGGGACTTTTGTTCTATTCTTCTAGTAGGATCATGCCATGCCTTGGTTTACCATGATACGTTCCTGTAGCATGTTGTTTGCTAGCTCTAAACTTTGCTTCCTGATGTTGCTTTTGACATGTTAGTATTTTCACTAAGTCTGTGAAGCTGTTATCTTTTGCACTTTTGCCATGCTTGTTTGAACCTGTTCTAGAGTGATTTAGCCATAGCTTAGTGTTCACGTTTTGTCAAGCATCACTTGTACATCACTGTCATATGCTTTGTTGTTATGTTGGAGTGCAGTAGCTTAGTTTCTTGTTGCATTCTAAGTGGCATCATGCTGTTAATCGCAGTTTTGCGTCATTCTTGTGATGCTTGCCATTTGCAAACCGTGCATCCGTTTCCGGTGATCTTTATATCGATTTCGACCGAAAACACCTCATCTTTACAGCGGCATACTTGGTTTGCCAAGTTGATGCCTTGATCATTCTTTCCCTTTCGGAGCTCGCATATGCATTGCATATCATATCTTGCATATCATGCCATGTATTGCATCATGTTGCTTGTGCATTGCACCGTGATTTATTACTGGTCCTTTGCTTGTGTTCTTGCTTTGGGTAGATCCGAGAGAAGAGTACGTGATGAGGAACCTATTGAGTACGCTTTCGAGGATCAAGCTTTCGTCAACTCTGAGTACATTGCAGGCAAGATGACCATACCCTCGAAATCACTTCTATCTTTGCTTGCTAGTTGTTCGCTCTATCGCTATGTCACAGTACCTACCACTTATTATATCATGCCTCCCATATTGCCATGTGAAGCCTCTAACCCACCTTCCTAGCAAATCGTTGTCTGGCTATGTTACCGCTTTTGCTCAGCCCCTCTTATAGCATTGCTAGTTGCAGGTGAAGTTGAAGCTGGTTCCACGTTGGAACATGGATATGTTGGGATATTACAATATCTCTTATTTAATTAATGCATCTATATACTTGGTAAAGGGTGGAAGGCTCGGCCTTATGCCTGGTGTTTTGTTCCACTCTTGCCGCCCTAGTTTCCGTCATACCGGTGTTATGTTCCTTGATTTTGTGTTCCTTACGCAGTTGGGTGTTATTGGAACCCCTTGACATTTCGCTTTGAATAAAACTCCTCCAGTAAGGCCCAACCTTGGTT